>NC_056624.2:107207492-107464992 GCF_002870075.4 Lactuca sativa | reverse complement strand
ACGTGTCCTCTAAGAAAATGCATATAATTGGAAATAAATTCATACCAGAAACCAGGCGTTACATTTTTTTTTAATTTATGCAAATCATATTATTTTTATAGTATCTAATCATTCATTTTTTATTCGCTAAAAATATACAAATTATGTATTTCTTATATTTCCTACAAAATTTTTCTTTCTTAATATATATATATATAAGGTCACACATCATGATATGATGCGTCAAACACTCTACACGTTATCTATCACGATCATCATCACCATCAACGTCAACGTATCAAGTCTATCAGCATCAACATCAAGATAGTTATTCTATGTACACTTTTGTATATCAGCTAATGATATAGATATGCATAGAATAGATAGTAGATCCGATATCTTTGTGATAAGGATCGGTTTTTAGTATAGATTAAATATAATCCCTTCATTCAAGGGATATACTTGTATAGATTAGTATATAATAAACATTAGGGTAAACCGTAATGTTGAGTTCGTCCTGGTGACCATCTTTGTGAGAAGCAGTTTTCTTGGTGAAAGACAATTTGGTGAATCCTTGGTGTTATTTATTATTTTGTTCTTTAATTGCTTAGTAATTTTGTTCTTGTTTGTTATACTTGAAGTGTATCCGATCGACACAAAATTTTAGTTGGTATCAGAACGGGTTTTTCATAAACTAAATTAATCATTTTAACTTCAAATAATCCCAAATATGTTGGTCTCAACAAAATTTCTCATTTCGATGAACACAACTTCGCCATGTGGAAAACTAAGGCCGTGGTTGTTCTTGAAAGCATGGACTATGAGATGCATAGAATTGTTGAAAAAGGTCCTCATGTTCCTATGTATCAACCTATGGCCAACAATGTTCTTATTCGTCCCTTGAAGCAAAAACCAGAAACTAGCTATAAGGATGATGACAAGACACAGATTAATCTTCATATAAAAGCTAGGGTAGCGATAAGAAACTCTCTTCCCTATCACGTGTATCATCTTGTGCAAAATTGTGACTCAGCCCAAGAGATGATGGAAACACTGATAGTGGCTTATGAAGGCACTGTAGAAGTTCGGGACACAACCATCAACAACCGCAATCGAAGATATGAGCATTTCTTTCCTCAACAAGGTAAGTACTTAACCCAAACCTTTAATAGGTTAACTGTTTGGTTAATGATATGTGTAGGCTGGGAATCGTCAAGCATTCTTCTCAGTTGGTTCTAAAGTTCCTCGAATCTCTTGGGAAAAGTTGGGAACATCACACTGATGTCCTTAAGAATAGTGAAAATATCAATGCCATGGCTCTGAACTCCTTGTTTGGAAATCTCCGAAATTCCAAAGAGACCAAAGCTCTTCATAAAGACATCATGAAGGAATTAAGCAAGGAAAAGTATGTAGCCTTTGATGGGTTATAATATACTACAACATCTTATGGTGCACATACAACCCTAAATACCTTGGATCTATGTTTTCACTAATTATACATGCAAATGGATTTCAAGGCATTAAACCTATAACTAGCATGCATTCTCATATACCAAATAAGATACTAGTCAGAGTAACATACCTTTTGTGTTGTAGCTTGATTCCATGGAGCTTAAGAGCCGAGTGCCTCAAGTGTGACACCTCAAATTGTTCACACAACATCACCAACAACTTGGAATAACTTGAGAGAAAATTCCTTATGCTCAAATCGATTATCCCTCTCATATGAAACCCTTAGGTCCGATTTCTTGAGCCATGGGGTCCTTATATATTATGGCTATTAGGGTTACACCATGTAACTCATGTCTTTCCATATTCTTCATGCTTCATGGGTTAAAACCTCCATGTAGTATCCATGGGTTACTCCATGGGTTTAGCCCAACATGAAGAACTATGGATCATAAGCCCACATATATAAGAATGAATGATTTACACAATCAATCCCCATACATTTAATTAGTCTCCTTTTGAACCCAAAATTAATTCCAAATTAATTCTTGATCAATACTAATTAAATAATATGATTTCATATTAATATATTAGAACTTATAATATATATTAACAAATCATAAATATCCTTTTCTCACAAAGTCTATCCAAATTGTTCTGATGCCATGCAACCCAAATGGACCATGCCAAATCGGGTCAAGTACGTAGCAATTACGGTTATGGAATTAGAAACTAATCTAAAAGTATCTCACTTGGATAAGTCTAAAACTATTATTGTGTATGACTCCAAAACCCGACTAGCAATCGTAGCTCTTTAAGTCGTTGTCGAACTCTGAACAAATCAATGAATCGTCCATTAGATAAGGGATCATATATTCCTCCATTCTAGATATCATATGGACTGAGACATGGATTATAATCATTCTCTCTGTCCATTCGTTGTTTCCCAATTTCCGATTTATGATGACCGACTAATTGAACAAATCACATCAGTCTAGGCTTGGCCAAGCACTTCGGGGTGTCATCACTAAATCATCGAGGGGCCCACAAATATCGCTTTTATCCCTCCAAGGGTAAAAGGAATGGATAAAATTTGACTCATATGCTTGTCATACTACTTGTTGAATCATACACAAAGGCACGTTTTATAACATCGAGTTACCAATGCGTTTTCATGCAATCATTGTATAACCAACTCATAGTCAACAACTCATATGTCTAGGTTTGAAAAATATAAGATATTATCATCTCATGATCACTCGTGATAAAATCCATGAAGTGAGTCAAATGAGCATGGGTTGAATCCAATACTCAGAACTTATGAGCACTCATGAGTGTTGTAGCAACTCTTTCTATGTCCAACTCCTTAGACATCTACAAGCCAACTTCATGAAAGTCTTGATTCATATCTACTTCCAACATATGACCAACTGTGGATGGTTTTAATAACTTAGTCATTCGGGAAGAATGACCTAGTTGTTTTGGAAGGCAAAACATGCAAAGTGAAACACAAGAATAATCGAATCCAATATGGTCTCAACGCTTATGAATATAAATAAAACACCTTTTATTTATAACCATATTGATTACACAGTATTCATTGTATAATATTTCAACTAATCAACTTTATACTTGTATCAAAACACTAGTCATGCCATGCTCTAAGCATGCACACTATGTTTATCCAAACAATAGTCATGCCATACACCAAGTATGCATACTATGTTTGTCCAAACATTAGTTATGCCATACACCAAGTATGCACACTAAGTTTGTCTATGATCTTTAGTTTGTGAAATATATCGATTGAACATAATTCCAATGATTCTCATTTCACAATCCCAAATCCTTACTGCAAATGCAAGAATTCCAAATCCCTACCATTTACCGAAATCTGTTAGATTTTAAACTTATATGCACTGATCCTCTATGATGATTATGCACAAAGTTACAAAGACTTGTCAACAAACATTACAGAGTATTCCAATGGAGATCAACTCCATGGAAACAAATCCTTCTTGCATTAAGTTTTCTAATCTTTCACATATTGAATAGTTTCCACCCATGGATACATTTCCATATTCCCATTTTGACTATCACTTTTGAACAAGAGTTGCCTTCTTTCAGAATATATCAATATGGTCCTTCCAAAATTAACACTATACTTCCAACTGTCCCAGAGCAACTAATCTTTGGTAAACCTTAGATTGTCCTCGACAATTGCTTAATCATTTTAGTCATATCCAATTCTAGATCTTTTTCCCTCTTAATGCCCCCAGACATTTGGAAAATTTAGAAAGGATAAATATTATAGCACATGCAACCGATCCTATACCCGAAGCATATGGGACTCGATTCATGATGTCTCACATAAAGACATGATTCTAGACCAGTCATTATAGCACATGTAACCGATCCTATACCCAAAGCATATGGGACTCGGTTCATGATGTCTCACATAAATACATGATTCTAGACTAGTATTTTGCTACAATATTTTATTTGCCATGTTTTCATAATTCGACTATGAAGAGGGATGCCGTAATCATAATCGAATTTTGAGAATGCAATATATATAGAATTTCCTTAAGTTGATCCATTCCAACATAAAATTCATATATATATATATATATATATATATATATATATATATATATATATATATATATATATCCTTGACTAAAGATGATTAAAATCTCAATCTAACCTTTTAGAATTGAAATGAAGTACAATTTCCTCTCCCTTAATTATAGCAAAATAACTTTTCCCAATTGAAACTTTTTGTTTTTTCTATAATTAACATTACTAACTTGCAACACATATCATAATTTTCATGTTCCTACTAACATGATAATTATCAGCATAACACTTATGCTCCCACTAGCTTTGACATGTACTCTATAATCAACTAGACTTCTAGAAATCAATACTTCATCCACTTTCTTACCAAAGTTCAGACTTCTGATACGAGATGCTTTGATAAAAACTTTATCAAAATCATACACCTTTCCTTAGATATCACACATGTGTGTCTAAATAATTTCAGAACTATGAAAAGGGATGCCATAATCATAGTCTCAATTGTTTAGGCCTTTTCCATTCCTCACAAGTCCATGTTAGTGTTCCGGTTAACCACACACGCTCCACAAACGACTTTGAGAATGTAAATATCACAATTGCTATCTACTTAAAATCACTCAGTGAAAGCGTTTCCTCACCATCATTTTCATGAATCGGAGAGAAACCTTACGCCACTTAGATTTTATGGTGTATGTGTTCCTATCCATGTGAATTTGTCAAAACAAGAATCACAAGACACGGTTAATGACAAATTCAAACTCATATGGACTGAACTTGTGATGTCTTAGCTTCTTGCCACCTGGTAGCACAAGGGTCTGCCATTGCTTCCAAGTTGTTATGCAACCAATTGAGAACTCTCAGAACTCATATGCAAATCCAACTTTAACTAGAATGGGCATAGAAATAGGAACATGTCAACACGATAGGTTATAAACCTCAAGTCATGTGCTAGTGATAAACTATAGGATTTTATTCTTGATTAGATCTTGAAATTCTTTCAGGATCTTTTACACTCCTACTCTCCTCTTGACATATATGACTCTCTTGCCAAATATTCAGAAATGGTGTGGATTCTAATCAAGACAAACACTTCACATAATTTGCCTAAGTTGGTCTATGTTTTATTTAAAACATCACAACTTACCAATTTCAAATGTACAAGACTAGGACACATTTTACTCTTACATTTGACAAGGGTTAGTAAACCTTCTTCAAGATAAGTCACTCAAATTAAAATCTTGGAGTATGACTCTAGGACTTGTTTTGGAACGAAGTATGACTCATCTTCTTGATTTAACCATTTCAACAATTCACGATTCCTCTTCTTAGCCATAAGAATGCACTAAGATGTCCTTGGAGGACCAATTGTGATATGGTTTCTTAATCATTAAGATGATCACAAAACATGATACTAAAGTACTCTCCCATCTTTTCATATTTGAGAAACTTTTATCTTTCTGCCTAATTTGATTCTTCCCATTCGTTATGTCATACATCGAAACTTTTCCAATGTTTCAGAATTATACTTAAACTGTTAAGTATAACCATATTTACTAAACTTTAGTAAATCATAACGAATATTCTTATCGATATTTTGTGGTGGACTTGACCAGTACACACGAATGTGTACTCGATCCCTTAGTCCTTCACTTGAATCACAGATACATGTGAGCAAGAAATTAATCCTAATTTTCCAGAGATGAAAATTCTGATTCATCATACAACTTGTATGATTCCAAGTTTCGGTCCAACTGAAAACTTGGGTGATGAGAATCTTTCCTTATTTGGTAAATTTAGACATTACCACAAATGAAAGAATCAAATTCATATTTCCAATATTGCTAGAAACATACAATCATCAATTTTACATAAATCCCTTTACAAGGAGATATAAAAATAAAAAAAAATTATTTATTTATAAAATGCAGAAAAACGTTTCCTTACAATGCAAATTTAAATGGAAACTATGCTATTACATATTTCCTAGCAATCTATCATAACTCCTATATACTAGCTCAAGAATTTGATCTTCGAACCATGCGATAGAAATCCATCTTCGCGATCAGATTCAACATACTCTTCTTTTAAGTTTCCTTCCCTTTGCTTGATCCTGCCAAACATCAAAAATGTATTAAGAATCTTCAAATACGAACTTAAGAGAGTTACATAGTGGACTTACCTGAAGCAGAGTCAAACTTTTTGACTTGACCTTCTTTTAGATCTTTCAGGTAGTTAGGGAAGTTTAGCAACCAATGCCCCTTCCTTTGATAATAGAAGCATATGGACCCTTTCGGAATGGTACACGAGACTATCTCTGACTTAGCCTTTCTCTTTACCATATGGTCAACCGAGTTGACTATGGCCGATCCCTTTCCATTGGGAAGAGACGGCTTTTCTGGATATCCAATGATACCATTGTCAATGTCCATGGTAGTTTGGGAAGTTGATCTTTTAATCAAATTTGCTTTACCAGTGCTCCAAATCATTGTTGATTCAGCAGCACCAAGCAAATAGATAATATCATTAAGGTTCATGTCATAGTCTGTTACATAGTAGTCCTTAAAGAACTCACTATGTGACTTAGGAAGTGATTGTAGAACCTAGTCAACATCCAACTTCCTCAAGACTTTGACACCTAACTCTCCCGGCTTGTCAATATGTGACTTCATCTCCAAGATGTGAGCACACATAGACCTTGCTTTCCAATAGGGCTTGAGTGACCTTGAACTTGTGGGTTAAGGAGAATAATTGGAGGAGGTGGAGGAAGAGAAGTATAATTTCTATGAGATTTGGGAAGATCATTGTTGTCTAAACCAGACATCAACAATGGGAGAAAATCAAGTTAGTTGATTTAAGTCCTTAATATAACACCTAATATGAAATATTAAGGCTAGGACCCAACACAATATTTTATAACTCGGAAGAGGGATGTCGTAATCCAAGCTATAAAATATTTGATGATAGGCGAATGACGATTCACCAATTTCCACCATGAAAAATGAAATAATTTATTAGGTTTTAATTGGATTTGAAACTCCTAGATCTTTTGAGATTCATTGAACTTTTCAATGGCATGTTTCAATCTCGATTGTGCCCTCTCAAGTTTTGTGACTAGGATGTCGAGGATCACAAAACAAGGTGTGAATAACCATGCAAATATACTTGGTACCCTTAATATTTATCACTTAGTCGATGTGCTGGTTAACCACACACGTTCCACCAATCCTATGACAAACATTAAGTTACCCTTTGCCTACCTTGTTAAATCCAGGTTATTGTGTCGGTTAACCACACACGCTCCAGTAACGATTTAAGCAAAGTGCAAAGTTTAATTTCATGGGTTAGCACAAATTCACATTCTCCTAAAGTAACTAAGATTGGGACTTTATAAAAGGTTTATTTAATTTATATATATCATTACACTTATAATGAAGCGAGAATTATAGTCCTTGTCCTACCCGTTCGGCTAACGACCCTCCACCAGTCAAGCAAGCAGTGGGTGAGAGTGGACACCCATTAAACTGCCATTTTATAGGCAGCAACCTTATACCCCCTTATAGACCGACTTCGTGAATGAGGCCTACTAACGGTACGACTGACTTTGTTCATAGGGTTTAACTTGGAATTAAAGTATTCATGAAGGGAAACTTTACAAATTCCAAAACTTGAGGGCATGTTTTGACCTATTCAAAAACTTATTCAATTCCATAACTTATGTGTGTTAAAGTAGTTTTAATGAATAACTCTTCAAGTTCCATAACTTGAGGACAAGTTATGAAAGAATTTAAAACATTTAAAAAATGAGACTCTTCATTTTCATAACTTGTGGAAATCTTATGAGTTTTAAAAAACATAAATGTGACTTTTCATATAACTTGAGGACAAGTTACAAAAACACATTTTATGAATAACTTTTAGATCAATTTGGATTGAAAAAATCTTATCACATAATTTGTCTATTAATCTTTGCAAACTTATAAGAACAAGATACTTCAAATCAAACAATTTTCATGTTATTAGCCTAATCATTAAACTAATACAAAACACGAATCTATTGAGAACTATCTTTGAAATTGGATTAGTATGAACATTACCACATCAAAAATTGGCTTACTAGTTCAAAAACAACTTAGGGCAATGTTCCTAGTCCAATTCCAGCATTAAAACTCAAAAATATGCTGTCAGGGGCTCCTACTCGTCGAGTGTATGAACCTACTCGACGAGTAGGATGATTTTCTTCATGGACTCGGCGAGTCCAGTGCCCAGAAAGCCAGAATTTTCAATTTTTAAGCTATTTCAGCAAGTATAACTTGAAAACAAGCCTTGGCTCTGATACCACTGATGGGTTATAGTATACTACAACATCCTATGGTGCACATACAACCCTAAATACCTTGGATCTATGTTTTCACTAATTATACATGCAAATGGATTCCAAGGCATTAAACCTATAACTAGCATGCATTCTTATATACCAAATAAGATACCAGTTAGAGTAACATACCTTTTGTGTTGTAGCTTGATTCCATGGAGCTTAAGAGCTGAGTGCCTCAAGTGTGACACCTCAATTGGTTCACACAACATCACCAACAATTTGGAATAACTTGAGAGAAAAGTCCTTATGCTCAAATCGATTAGCCCTCTCATATGAAACCCTTAGGTCTGATTTCTTGAGCCATGGGGTTCTTATATATTGTGGCTATTAGGGTTACACCATGTAACTCATGTCTTTCCATATTCTTCATGCTCCATGGGGTAAAACCTCCATGGAGTATCCATGGGTTACTCTATGGTTTTAGCCCAACATGAAGAACTATGGATCATAAGCCCACATATATAACAATGAATGATTTACACAATCAATCCCCATATATTTAATTAGTCTCCTTTTGATCACAAAATTAATTCCAAATTAATTCTTGATCAATACTAATTAAATAATATGATTTAATATTAATATATTAGAACTTATAATATATTAACAAATCATAATTTATCCAAATTGTTCCGATGCCATGAAACCCAAATGAACCATGCCAAATCGGGTCAAGTACATACCAATTATAGTTATGGACTCAGACACTAATCCAACAACCTTGGTTTCTCGAAGGGAAGCAATGAAGCACATCAGCGACTCATATAACTCAGATCAAGGTGAAGAGAGTAATGAGGATATCATTGATGAACTTGTAGCCATCGTTGCACTTATTGTCAAGCATTATGAAGAAAGCATATAAAATGGGGGTCAAAGAGCTTAGTTTAAGGGAAGTAGTTCATCGAAAAGATCCACTTCATAAAGCAAAAACTCAGGTAACTTTTTAATTGTGGAAGACCTTACCATTTTTTAAGGGATTTCAAAGAGCAGAAAAAAGCTCAAAGTTCTAAGAATTATGAAGTGATGTACAAGAAGTTGTTGGCTCATACAAAGAAGGAAAACATCTCTTTGCCAAAAGCTTTCATTCCAAAACAAGAGGATCATGAAGAATGCGTGGAAGAAGAGGAGACATCTTAAGATGAAGGGTTGAATATTAAGGGTCTAATGGATCTTATCAATAATTCCCCTGATGGTAATCTCAATATGTGTGACGTTGATAATCCTCAAGTTTTGCAAGGATCAAGTCTAAATCTATGACATACTTGGTACTTAGATAGTGGGTGCTCTAGACAGATGACCTCTCTCAAGTCCCTTTTAACAGTTTTTGTGAAGAAATATGGTCTTAAGGTGGCTTTTGGAGACAACAATGAAGAAGCTGTCACGGGAGTTGGAACTTTTGAGTGCAGGGCGTTCAAGCTGAAGGAGGTGTTCTATGTGAAAGGCCTAAAAAGCAATGTCATCTCCATCAGTCAACTTTGTGACGCTGTTTATAAAGTTCTTTTCGATTACCATGAAGGAAAGGTTTTTATTTTAAAGAAAAATTGTGCTTACTTCACTCAGGGACAACATTTATATGGTTTGATTTTTCTTGTTTAGACAATGCTACTTTATTTGTTTTTACTTTACGCTTTGCTACTTTTAACTCTCTGAACATAAGCTGCTAGAATTTTTAATTTTCTATGACCTTTTGCTTCAATAAATTCTTTTTAACTTTTATTTTTACCCAAGAAGTGTACATTGTACATTTTTCTACTAACTTTGCCTATGTGTGTTCTTTTCTCTTACCTTCTAAATGTCTTAGGATCCTCTTTCTCCATCTCGACATTGATCTTAACTAATTAGATCAACTTGTCATTCCTTGAATGCGTCACCTTCCTTGTAGAACTAGTTGACACAGACTTTACATCTTTTCTTCAGCACCAACTGCTCTCTCCCTAATACCGATGCTCACGCTCATTGACTAATCACATAATGTTGATGAGACCAGATAAGAGAGAATTGTGCCACTAAGTTTTCTTCTGGGCACATATCTCTTCTTTCTTGAATATTCTATCTCTATTAAAATGGAATGAGGTGAAGTTAGGTAACATAGCACATTTATTTTCATAGATGATCTCACTGCAGCACCAAATCCCCTCATAAATCCAGAGGTGTATTCAAGAAGACAATGGTCCCACCTTCTCTTCCTTCAAGGATAACAACGAGTGGAACCTTCAAGCTTTTTCTTGGTGATTCTTATAACTCGAAGGTTACAAAGATTGGATCCTCTTAACTCGTTGGTTACAAAGACTGGTTCATTCTCTTCCTTTGATCATGGTGAACATGAAGCTTGTAATCAATCTACAAAATCTCAACAGTTAAAAGCATTCTCTCTCTCTCTCTCTCTCTCTCTCTCTCCCTCTCTCTCTCTCTCATTATGTTTACTATGAATTGAGTTTTTTTATATGGTTGATCTTGTTTGCTCTCATTTATAGATAATTTTGAGGGGTGGATATCTCGGAAAATGGAAGTACATTTATGGCCCTTCAATTCAAAAGATTTGATGGACTGGGTTTTTATCACGTTTCTAATAAAAAGCTACAAAAATATGATTTTTAGAATAATTCCTTGTTTGACTAACTCTTTTGTTGTATTATTATACTATTTATTAATTTGTCATGTACGATACTAAATGAATTGATAGTGAACTTTATAATTCTAGACTGCAACTCAAATCTACGATATGGAAGTTAAACCACTTCTTGTTGATGAGTTAACACCGCTTATGATTCACATTGATTCCACCTCAGCGTGATTGAAACAATTCGTTCTTTCCTTAATGTCTTCTTAGTAAAACTTGATGATTCAATGTGACATAAAACACACTAAAAATAGCTTGAAAATATATGTTGATGGTTAGTCTATGTACCGTAGGCTACCACATGCACTAACTCCTTCTTGCTCTAATATTCTTCTTTAAAGCTTTATGATTCATCATAATGTACCAGATGCTGATGAGAGATTCAAAAATCTATGTCGATGGTTAAGCTAAAACACAACAACTTATCACACAAATCAAACCATTCTATCCATAAATTATTCCTTTGAATTTTATGATTCAACGTATGATACCACATGCTGATGAGAATTCGAAATTTCTATGCCAATAGGTATATCATTGTCCATGATATATTACACACACCTACCCACTCTTTCCCAACAATTCTTCTGTTAAGAAGTTAATGATTAACTATATTAGCCATACATTGATAAAACTTCGACACTCTTTGCCGATGGGTACATTTCATATAGGAATGTATTACACGCATCATACCACTCTTTCATTTTTATTATAATAGAAGTGATTAATGAATCAACGTATGTAATCACATGCTGAAGAGATCTCGCAATACTATGTTAGTGAATGGTAGTTTAAGCCTACACTACTATGAGACATTACAAACTTACTAATTTACAAGCTGTAATTTGATACGTTGAATGCTTCCAATGATGACCATTTCCGATGATGCCATACCTCAATGATGAAATTTCCTTATCTCAATGGTAACTTAATGGATGACGATTAAAAGGTCTATCAATATTTTGAGATACGAAATTTTTACGGTGTAGATGTTTTCAATCATGATTACCTAAAAGGGAAGAAACTTTTTGGTATAAATTGGGAATTCTCTATCCTAGGTCACCTTTACAAGCTATTTAGGCAGTTAGCTTTCTCTCTTTAAAAAGGCTCTCTCAACCTTCATTTTCATCAAAGCTCTCACCATGTCAAAGCCTCTCTACGAGTTTTCCTCTAATGCTGATGTTGTCAAAGGTCCTCATGCCCTGATTCTCCCATCATCATTCAAGAAAACAATGTGGCGTTCTCTAATGACATCCCAAAGAAATTCGCGAACTCAGGAATCAAAGATTTCATTGATTATGTTAAAAAATGCCCTCTTCAATATGCCTTGTGCGACTTCCCATATCCATGCTGCCCTAAACAAGTATGTGAGTTCTACTATTCACGCTCTGTTGATTCTAATGCTCAAACCATTACTAGAACAATTGAAGATGGTCAATATAGAGTTACTATTGATGTGAAATCTTTTCGAACTGCTCTCTGTCTTCCTCGATTAGAAAATTACTCTAAAACTCTCTCGAAAGAAAAGTGCAAATCCGCTTGTGGAAGGTTATGGTATAATTTTAGTCTTGAGGACACCACTAGTGATCCATACAAATACACTCTTCAACGGTGTCTTGGTGTAGGATGGAAGTACTTAACAAGGGTTATTAGCAAGTGCCTTTCACACAAGGTTGGGAGCTTAGATCAACTAAATCTCTTTGAGCAAAGGATTTTTTTTTCTGTTGTGTACAACAAAAGATTGGATTTTGCTCAACTTTTTCTTGATCAGGGGATTGATTGCATCACTGGTAACAAGAACCCAATGTATGTTCCCTATACCCACTGGCTTGGATTAATTTTGGCTCGTGATGAAGGCTATTCAGAAAATCATGGGATCTCCATTCCCATTCCTGCCATCTCTAAAAAATCATTAACACTACTCCTACTGAAGATAATTTGCATATTACTGTAAAGATGAAAAACTGGATTGACAAACCATATGTGGTTGAATCCTTTGACTTTGAAGAAGAGGATGATGAGCATGATAGTGAAGAAGACATTGATAATGATGAAGATGAATTAGCCGCTTATAAGGGATAAGACTTTGCTCATGGAATGAACTCACCTCCAAGGATAAACAAGCACATTCAATTTTCATCTACTTGATCTTCCTCAACTCCCTCTATAGATGATGTTGTACAACGTGGATCAGTCCCACCTCTAGTGGAAACTGTTGAGCCAATGATCCAAGATGAGATTTCTCCAATATTAGCATCTCTTTCTCCTCAAGTTGAGACTATTCCTCCTATGCCAACACCTATTAAGATTACTGCTTTCATCAGGATGATCAGGAAGAATCCAACTCCAACTTTCAAATTATTGTGATTCCTCAACTCTCTCTAATATTGCAGTTAACTCAATCTCTTAGAGAAAGGTTAACTAAAGAAGAAAAGGACGTGGTTGATATGAAGCGTTTTAAGGCCTTGGTTGATGATGATGCTGATGATATGGTTGTGGATTACACAACCAAACTCTCTAGGTGATAATTCTCATCCTCTGCCACCATCATCAGATCCACCTCCACCCTCATCATCATGTTTACCTCCACCATCTACAAATACTCCTCCACTATCTAGTTCTCCTCCCCAATCTGATTCTTCCAAAAAAGGGTAGAATCGTCAAGATAGACGTAATTAGTAAATGAAAATGACGGTGAATGCACCAACTCCGTCTCAGCCTGAGATGTATGAAGTTGGAAGCGTTCAAGCTGATTTTCAAAAGGAAATTGTTGTTACTAAAATCCCAGATGCCGATGCAACAACTAATGATCAACCTATTCTAGACACTGATGATCAATCAGAGACCGATGACTAAGAAGGGTTTCTTGATCTAGGATTCATGCTACAAGCTGTTGTTCCTATTGTTCCTTTGAATGTTGTCTACCCTGATTCATACTTTGGGGGGGGGGGTCCTCAAGGAACTAATAGTGACATTGATTTTGATAATGATCAGCTTAATCTTCAAAAGAGGAAGGCTTTTTTCTCTGGGGAGCATTCGTTAAAGCTGAAGAACATAAATTTCCAATTTTACTCTCATGGGAAGCATGAGATGAAGGATTCATTAAAGATTAGTTTTGACATCATCAGATATGAGGAGATTGTAAGGTCACGCCTTATGATCTGATGAGTCATATGTTTTTCTTGTTTTCGCGTTTTCGCAAATTATTTGCATTTTCGCATGAACCCTCCCCTATATATATATATATATATATATATATATATATATATATATATATATTGAATGGCTAGTAGGAATTTCGAAATCACAAAAAACTAGCTAGTGGCTAGGAGGTATAAAACAGGAAAGACAATGCATAGGAAAACCAAAGATAAAAAACAAAACAAAATAGTAAACTATAGCTTGATATAATATTCTAATATTGGATCTCAAATCCATACTATCCATCTTAATTGTAGTCATTTCTGTTTACGAGCATTAATCCACAAGTGTGAGAGGGATAGTACCTCATGAGCCAGCACAAAATGTGACCTCAACTTTGACGAGTAAGCATTAATGTTCCTGTAGGTACCCATACTACCCAAATAAACACCAACATAATAGTTTCATGAATTAGTGAAATCTTTGATGACCACCCAACTTTGATTTACAATTAAGCAACACATGAACCGAATTATATGGGTATTTTACCAAACACCACCAACTACAACCCTGCTGCTAGACGTCTTTTGATAATGGGCACTCTACAAATATATGGTTCACTGTTTTTAGGCCTCCATTGCAAGTTCTGCATATTTTTATTGACCCGATATCAAATTTGTTGAGTTTTTCCATAGATGGCAGCTTACCGTGAAAAATTCTCCATAGCAAAATGTTTAGTCTACCAGGAACAAGAGGGTTTTAGGACCATCTGCCATCAGTTTGTGGGAGGATCGATTTGTCAATAAATTTATGAGAGATAAGACCATGTATTTCATAAAAAAAGCACATCAATTGGATACCAGATGTTAGAACGTCGATTAATCAGTTGGTCATGCAAAAAGCAAACATCAGTCACTTTCTTCACCGTTGAAGCAGCGTACGTAGCTGCAAGAAGATGTTGTGCGTAAGTTCTTTGGATCCAAAATCACTTAGTAAACTATAATCTCAAGTTCACCAAGACTAGGTTAGAAAGTGATTAACAACTAAATAAGAAAGATAATCTTGATAAAGAGACTTCTATATTAATTTAACGATTACACAGAAAATACATTGGAAGTGGAGAGTCGTAATAGATTGATCAACTGTTGGATTAGGTGTCTAAGCCCATAACTATAACTGGTATGTACTTGACCCGATACAAGAATGGTCCATTTGGGTTGTAACACTCTGGAACAATTTGATAAGATGGATATTTGAGAAAGAGATTAATGTGCTTTATTAATATATTATAAGTATAATATATTAATTGAGAGATCATATGTTTGGTCAAAAATATGGTTTATACTTTGCTTTTCTAAGCATTTATTGTTTTTATTATTTGGGCCGAAAATAGTATTGGATTATTTGTAGCTTGGACCGAAAACCCATATGTTTTTGGTTTAGCATTGGGTTTAGGCCTTGAGTTTGTGGCCCATATATATATATATACATATATATATATATATATATATATATATATATATATATATATATATAGGTGTAAGGGGTGAGGAGTGAAAACGGAATAGAATAGAGAAAGAAGGGAGCTTAAGTGTGTGTGTGTGTGTGTGTGAATCTCATGTAAAGGAGTGATGAGTTGAATAACTCTTTGATCGTTTAGATCTATAAACAGGTTAATCACGACAATGTAAACAGAAAACACAAGAGTGAATCAAAATATGTCGAATTATTCAATAGATTCAAGCCTCAGCAGAGCTCGACAAAGAACTTCCGCTGTAGAGGCTACTAGGGTTACAAACGATAAAAAGTAATTTCTATGAATGATTGACTCCAAATCTTATGTACTAAGATGCATGCAAGAATCTATAAATACTAAACCCTAGAACATAACTCACGGATCGACTGGCCCAATCTGGAAACAAAATTTGACTAATAAACGAGCCCAAGAAGCAACATATAATGGACCCTACAATCTCCCCCTTTGCGTCAATTGGAGCGAGATTCTACTTCGGCTTGCTGGGTCCAGCTGCAGGAACTTTCTTGGTGGTTTCGAACAGACGAGGAATGGGGGCAAGGATGGTCTGTCTGAAGCGAATGTACCACTGGATCATATCATCGAAGTATTTCTTTTCATTATCAGAATTCTGCTTGCATCGATTGATGATACCCAAAAAATGTTCCAAGCACGCAGTAGTGTATAGATGTTTGTCTGCCAAGGCGAACATGCATTTTTGGCCTTCGTTCCTTGTGAACATGACTGAGTTCCATTTTGGGTCGATCCTCCCCTTCTGTATTTTATTCAGATCGCTTACAGAGCCAACTAGAGAGATGGTGGGCTTTTTCTTGAAAATACTTGCGATCTCCTGATCCATCTTGGCGACTTCCATGATGTAGCAAACTAACATCCTTTTGAAGTGATCTATGATTGGCCCATATTCAGCTTCGTTGGTGAGGAGGATGTTATGCAAGATGATCCAATCATGTGGATTCAGGTTGGGAAGATCAGCAAGTGAAATAGCATGTTCTGTTTTAGCAGACCCCCTCAGCACTTTGAACCGAACGTTTGTGAAGTTCCCATCCCGAAAAGGTTTGAGGACCCGAACGTTTATGATCTTCTGAGCACTCCATGTCTGATATTGAGGCTGAGCAGACCTCAGATAGAATTCAACGAGCTCCCTGTCAACCTTTGGGTGAGGATGAGGGACATCAGCAACATGGGAGAATGCATGAAATATGAAGGCCTTTCGGGTCAAGGGCATATCAAACTGAGAGTCGATAGAATTGACCCTGTCCAAGGAAATCACCAGTTCGAGCCATAGGATGCTGGGCGTATCAATAGCTTCTTTGATAAGCTTCTTGAGAGTCCACGGAGGAAATAGAGTTTTTCGAATCTCAAGAAGATTATGAGCCTCCTTCATTTTTCTTTCGTTCGCCTTGGCCTCTCTGGCAACACGAGCACTCATGTCTGCATCCTTTTCCCGACCTTGTTTGTTCAACAGATCAACGATGGTCTCTTTATCATCATCACCATCACTGTCTTCAACAATCTTCTTCCCTTTGTCTTTAGCACCTGAACCTGAAGCTTGACCTATTGGAGGAGGTTCGGTTGCTTTAGTTGATGTAGAAGTAAGAGGCGGTTAGGCCCCCTTGTTTTGGATGGGCCACGAACTCAGGAAGCCCTTCAATTTTGTTGAGTAGGTCAAGGGCGGGAGCAAGCTTCTCAGCTAGAGTGCACCTCACAGAATAGTTCAGGATAGGATCATGTGCTTCAATAATGTTGGAGAGGGCGGCATGGACATCCGAAACACACGTGGAAATGACCGCTCGCTCAGATCGGAGAGACGCAACCTCCTTTTCTGATTGGAAAAGTTGAAGACTCTTAACCTTTAGAAAAGTGGTTTTGAGAGCAAGAGCATCCATCACAGAGTTCTCTGAAGCGAGATCTTCTTG
This sequence comes from Lactuca sativa, assembly GCF_002870075.4. NCBI lineage: Eukaryota > Viridiplantae > Streptophyta > Magnoliopsida > Asterales > Asteraceae > Lactuca > Lactuca sativa. The sequence continues at coordinate 107,447,398 of NC_056624.2, read as the reverse complement.
CAGCTTTGTCAAGCGCTCCTCAACAGTCGCCTGTAAGGTTTTATTGTCAGCTTCAAGAGACTAACGAAGACTGGAAAAGAATTGTTGTTCTGATGCGAAGGAAGTGGTCAGCTTCTCGACAAGAGAGTCAACCTTCACTGCATTGGATTCAGCGGCTCCCTGTAAAGACTGTAAAAGATTGTTAGCATCGACAAATAGTTTTTCGACTTTTTCGGTCGCAGCAGCACATGCCTTGGTAGATGCGTCGATAGCAACAATGGCGGAGTTGATTGAGGCTTCATATGCCTTGGTGAACGAATCAACTAGCCCCTGAATGGCAGCCTCTGAGATAGTGGACCGAGAGGAAGAGGAGGAAGCAATGAGACTGTCGATTTTCTCATGAAGTTCCTTGAGATGCTTTTTAGTGATAGGAGCATCATCGTCATCATCACTTTGAACCTGGTACGAAATATAATAGACAGAGTCAAAGGTCATGTCTTCTCCTCCAAGAAAAGTCTCATCATCTGCTGAGTGATTGGGAGATGAAGGCGAAGGTGGAGGTTCGGTTGTGGGAGTAGGTTCGGGTGTGGAAGTATGTTCAGTGGTGGGTGTGTGTTTGGGTGCTGAAGTATGAGCCCCCGTATCAGATACGTTGGTTCAAACTCCAGTGGTGGTTGTTGTCATAGCTTTGGAGAAAATAGGAGGTGGTACAGGGATAGAGGTGGGTGGTATATGAGTAGTGGAGGTTATGGGGGGAATGGAAATAGAGATGGAGATTGGGGGAGGAGAGACAGGTTTAGATGAAACAGGTACCTCAGGTGTAGGCGAACGGGGAGGAGTGTTACCTTGAAGCGACTCCTATGAGTCTGAACTCTCATCCTTTGATTCACTGGAGGAAGAGGCAAGAATTAGTTTGCGCCTGGGCTGGGTTTTCCTCTTCTTTGGTGGAGGTGATTGAGCTGCCTTCGAAGGTTTTCGCTTCTTTGGAGAAGGACCTTTCGATCCTTTGACAACTTTCTTGTCATTCCCCTTTTCTGGTTTCTTTCCCCTGGGAGCAGGCTTGTCAGCGTCGTGGATAGATTGAATCATTTCTAGAGTGAGCTCTCTGGGGCCTGAACGAAGAAACTCCTTGTAAGTCTTGATGATGTGACTATCCCTTGGAACACACGCATACATTCACTCAGGGATTGAGCCAACGAACTGAAACTTGGAAGAATCAGTCACGATTATCTTCATTGTGTGGAAAACACCGATCGAGGAGAGTGGAGAATTAGCAACGACAGGGAAATGATACTTGTCCATTGCCCACTTTGTGACCAACGTCCAGAATCTGGCATAAGAAATCTTAGAATGGCGAGAAGTAGAGGCAAGACTTTGGATCAACTGCTGCCATAACACAGAGCCATAGTCAAGATTAAGGCCGTGGTATAACCCGTAGATAACCATCATAAACAGACAGCTAGCCCTGTCAGAACCTGCAATTCTTTCTGACAAACCCTTGAACAACACCATGAAGAAGCCATTCCACTGTGGAGGAAGACAGGATTTCTTGAACTTTGTAACTGTAGTTAGAATCTCAGTGTATCCCATGTTGTAAAACATGGAGAACAACTGTCCCATAGGAATAGACTCAAGGTTAACCCTTGACTCATCAGGCTCGAACCCTAGAAGCGAACAAAATCAGTGTTTGGAGATGGAGGTTTTGGTATCAAGAATGTCGAAGAAAATGCGATCGACAGACTTGTCATAGTGGGCAGTTGAGAAGATCTGCGACAAACACTCCATTGGAATGATTTCAACCTTGGTTAATGCTAGAACCAGTGGAGAGTGTTTAAGTCACTCCACAATTGGGAACATGAAGGCGTCGTAGGCATGTGGGGTGAGATCAATGATCAGGCTTTGCTGAGGTCGAATAGGAAGAATGTGGGAAGTTGCGTGAACAGAAGAAGAATCCGCCATTGAAGAGTGTTTTGGAGAAGAAGATGAACAGTGGGAGAAAATAATCGTTTCTTGCTCTCTGAATTTTGGGTGTAGTAAAGAGGTAAGAGACCTTAGGGTTTACCCTTTATACCATGGGTAGAGGAGAGAGAAGAATCCGCCCCCAAATCTTATTGAAAATCGAAGCGTTTCCTGAGTTGATTGACGCGTGACAGTTTAGTAACCCCTATGATTTCGCATGAGAGAGAAAAACTCTTCCGTTTTTCACGCTTTCCCATCAAATGCCCTTTTGAATTCTGAACCGATAATCTCCCGGCTGAGTTAGCAGTTTATCCTTAAAATTAGCTGTCTTCACTAAATAAAAGCGAACACGTGTAGCATTAACAACAACATCCCATTTAGAATATAACATTAAATCCCGGAGCCAAAAAAATAGCTTGTAATGAAGGAAACCAGATTTTTGGATAATCAAAAAGATTTTCGTGCATAGAGTGTCAAAGATAAAGAAATAAAGCAACATATATGTGGGAATTTGTGATGTCAATTGAGACACAAAACTGTGGATCCCGGGCACGAATCTATTCCTTCAAAGTCAAGAGAGACCTTAAAGTGTTTGTGTGGTTTCCCGTTGAATTACAATCAATAACTAGTTAAGAAGTGTTGAAAGGCATCTTTTAATAAGGCTTATTTGGGAGGCTTTCGCTTCAGTTAAGAATTCCTAATCTTGACATAAGACAGAAATCGACTGAAGAACTTGTGAGACCAATGTAGTCTGTAGAACAAGTAGGTTTGGATAATGTGTTAGAGACTCATTGGAAATACTAGGTGTGAAATCTCAAAAAAAAAAAAAAAAACTGGATTCTAAGGGAAGAAATGTTATGGTATGTAACAATTTCATAAGAATCACACAAAGAGAAAAGTAGAGATTTCATGGTACAACCACTTGGGTGGTTTCGTTAATTCATGAGTGAAAACTAGATCAAATTTAATTGTTCACCGTCAATGCATAGTAGGTATTGAATTGTGGGTTTCACTTAGCACGTAGTGACACGAAGCTAAGATCACAAACACAGAGATTGTGTAACCACAAACCTCAGTGGTAATTTCTGAGAGTCTCAAGGGTTACTTGTATGAAGCGAATATGATGGAGAAAAATATTTGAGATGGTGTAAAGAAACCAAAGTACCTCTCCTATAAAAATAGTGACCAAGCAGAAAACTCTTCACTCATATGAGAAAAGAGTAAGGTAGCTCATGATTAGAATAAATGTATCAGCCTAATTGGAAAGACAAGGTTTGTATAAACCAAGTCAGTGAGGCTTTATTCAGAATCAGTTGAGGCTTTGGACAACATGTAGCAGCATGCTTCTAGGGACACTTAGCTATTAAAAAGTGTGAGAATGATACCTGCCCCATCGATAATACATAAACGGTGAATACAAACAGAAGTAGAGACAAAAAGAAAAAGAAAATATTTTTTGAGTTTTTGATAATTTGGTAAAGAGACAAACAAAACAAACCAAACATAAAAAAAAAATTTGGAACCGAACCCGAAATGGACCGAACGCTCGATTCATTTCAGTTCCTAAAAAAAGTTTGGAATAAAAATTTTTTGGGAAATAATTGTACAAAAGTTTACAGCCAAAGATACCACCTTTTTGAGATAAGCGAAAACAAGTGCAATGGGACCGAACCCGAAATAGACCGAGCGTTCGGTTCATTTTGGTTCCCATGTGAACCGAACCCGAAATAGACCGAACGTTCGGTTCATTTCGCTTCCAACTTTTAGTTTTGAGAAGGTGTTTTTGGTACTGACTCCGATTCCATCATACCTAGTCCTTGTAGAATTTTATTAAAACTTGCTTCAGGAAGGGCTTTGGTGAAGATGTCAGCCAGTTGATCAGTGGTTCGAACAAAGTGAATCTCTACGTTTCCGTCTTCCACATGATCCTTAATAAAGTGATACCGCAATGCAATATGTTTGGTCTTGGAGTGTAGCACCGGGTTATGACAAATCCTGATTGCACTTTCTGAGTCGCAATATAGAGGGATCTTTTTCATATTGAGTCCATAGTCCCGGAGTTGGCTTTGGATCCAAATCACTTGAGATGTGCAGGAGGCGGCTGCAATGTACTCTGCTTCGGCTGTAGACAGAGAAACACATGTTTGTTTCTTAGATTGCCAGCTTACCAACTTCCCGTCGAGGAATTGACAGCCTCCTGTAGTGCTTTTCCTGTCTAAACCACATCCTCCAAGGTCTGCATCTGAGTAGGCTTAAACAAAGAAACCTGAGTTTCAGGGATACCAGAGGCCGAGAGAGGTGGTTCGCTTCAAATACCGGAGTATATTCTTCACTGCCAGCATGTGTGGTTCATGAGGATTTGCTTGAAACCTGGCACAATAGCACACAGAAAACATTATATCAGGCCTGCTAGCTGTGAGGTACATCCGGGAACCAATCATTTAGCGATATAGCGTTATGTCAACTGCCGGTTTTTCCAAAGATGGTGTGAGCTTGGTACCGAACGCCATAGGAACTTTGACCTTTGAATCTCCCATCATTCCGAATTTAGCAAGAAGAGTCTTGGTATATGCTTCCTGGCTGATAAAGATGCCTTTGGGTCCCTGTCTAATATTTAAACCAAGAAAAAAGTTAATCAGACGCATTGAGCTCATTTCAAATTTTGTCTCCATCAACTTTCTGAATTCAGCTGTTAGGCTAGGATTCGTTGAGCCAAAGATCATATCATCGACATAGATCTGAACTATTATAAGGTGGTTACCTTCCTTTTACGAAAGAAGGTTGGGTCAACCGAACCTTGTGTAAATTTAGACATCTTTAAAAACTTAGTTAATGTTTCATACCATGCCCTAGGTGCTTGTTTCAGACCGTAAACTGCCTTATCTAAGATGTAGCAATGATTTGGATACTTTTTTGTCACGAAACCAGGAGGTTGCTCCACGTACACGGTTTCTTCAAGTTCCCCGTTCAGAAAAGCGCACTTCACATCCATTTGGTAGACCTCGAAATTCTTGTGTGCAGCATAGGCAAGAAATATTCGAACAGATACCAGCCTTGCTACAGGAGAAAATGTGTCTTCGTAATCAATTCCTTCTTCCTGGCAGTATCCTTTTACCACTAGCCTAGCCTTATTCCGGATTACATTCCCCTCCTCGTCCATTTTGTTCCTGAACACCCATTTGAGACCGACAACCGAGGCATCTTTTGGTGTTGGAATGAGTCTCCAGACTTTATTTCTTTCAAACTCATTGAGTTCGTCTTGCATTGCCTGGACCCAATCAGAATGATCAAGGGCAATATTGACACTCTTCGGCTCAATTTTGGACACGAAAGAATTAAACATGCAGAACTCTACTTTTGAGAATAAAGCAGTTTGTTTCGCCTTCAGTTGTGAAAGAGTTAGAACTTTTTCTGATGCGTCACCCACTATTTGAGATACAGGATGATCTCTGGTCCATTTGGTGAGAGGAGGATAATTTGGGTCATAGGACGGATCCAATTCAGCATTCACCATTTCTTCTAATTCTGATTGAGTATCATCGTCATAGAGCATATTAGAATTCTCCCCCTCGACAGATGATGAATCATTTGGATTTGACCCAAAAATTCTCTCTTCAACTAGACTTTCGGGTTGATCTGGACTCTTAGTTGTCACTGGAGTTTCGGGTGCTACAGGATTTTCGGGTGCTACAGGACTTTCAGGTCCGTCAAAGATTGGATTCTCCTCCTAAATATGTGAGTCCTGTTGATTTAAAGAGTATTGATTCTCCCCCTCGACCAAAGTACTACTCTGGGGAGGATCGTTTCAAACTGGTTCTCCTTCTCCCATTTGTTTGGCTGCATCTTCGATAATCTACTTAAGGTGATCGATTTTGTTGTCTGCTGCCTTGGCTTCCGAAAGAGTGGCTTTCTCAGGTTCATCAAATAAGTCTATGAACTGGTCAAATAAATTGGCGATTGAGGCTGTGACTTGACCTGTTTGAGAGAAAATCTCTCCAAATGCTTCTTCGATAGACTTTAGCTTCTTGACGTAATTGTCATCGAACGTCACATAATAGGTTTCTTCAATTCTTTTAGAATGCTGATTCAAAACCCTGTATGCCTTTGAAGTAAGAGAATATCCCAGAAAGATTCCTTCATCAGCTTTGACATCAAACTTGTTGCGATGTTCTTTGGAGTTGAAGATGAAGCACCTGGAACCGAACACGTGAAAGAACTTGACATTCGGCTTCCTGTGGTTAATAATCTCATAAGGAGTGAGAGAGAAACGCTTGTTGAGATAAGACCTATTCTGAGTAAAACATGCTGCAGCAATAGCGTCAGCCCAGAAATATAAGGGAAGAGAAGCAAAACTTAGCATGGTTCGGTCCGCCTCACGCAGGGATCGGTTTCGCCTTTCGACAATTCCGTTCTGTTGAGGAGTATACGGGGCTGAGAAATTGTGACTGGTGCCTTTTTCTGTCAAGAAATCTTCAAATTCTTTGTTCTTGAATTCTAGTCCATTGTCACTCCTGATGTTTCGAACGACTTTCCTTAGTTGCACTTCGACTTGCTTGATAAAGATCTTCAGCTTGGGAGTCGCCTCAGATTTGTGCTTTAGAAAGAATACCCAAGTAAAACGTGAGAAGTCATCAACAATAACAAGGATATACTTCTTACCGCCAATGCTCTCGATTGATAATGGACCACATAAGTCGATGTGATGAAACTCAAGTGGTTCAACAACTTTGGTGTTTATGATGGTTGGGTGACTTTGACAACTTTGTTTTCCCATTTCACATGCAGCACATAAGTGTTCTCGATCGAACTTAAGCAATGGAAGACCCCGAACATGACCACCGGTGACAAGCTTATTGATGTCTTTGAAATTGAGATGTGAAAGCCTTCGGTGCCACAAACAACTTTCGTCTGAATGAGCTTTGGACAAAAGACATATGGCTGGATTCCCTTTGATTGGTCTGAGATTCAGAGGGAACATTTCACCTTTTCGATCTGACTTGAGAATGACTTTGTTGGTTTTCTTCTCTATAATTTCTGAACCTTCGTCGTCGAACGAGACTTTGAGACCGGTACCTCCCACCATTTGAGATACACTTATGAGATTATGCTGCAACCCTTCTACATACGCCACCTTCTTTATTGTAAAGTCTCCATTGGTTATCATCCCATAACCCTTTATTGTTCCTTAAGAGTTGTTACCGAACTTGACATTGCCACCATTTTGACGTGATCGAAACTCCCTTAGCTCTTCCTTCCTTCCTATCATGTGACGTGAGCAGCCACTGTCTATGTACCATTCATTGTCAAACTGCTTGTCACTAATAACCTGTAAAAATTAGGCAGATTTAGGAACCCAAAGTTTCTTGGGTCTACTGAGCCTTTTACAGAAACAGGAATAGTAAGAGAAACATCAATGAGATATGTTCGTTTTATTAAGGTTGTTTCATCTTTCCTTTTAATAGTAAACACTTTGATCTTATTAGAATTAGATGCAGGTATTTTGGATTCAGGTTCTGGTGTTTGGACTTTCGCCTGCTTTCGGTCTTCATTAGCTGATGAATTCTTCCTTTTTCCTTTCAAATCCTTTGACGATCTTGAATTTGGTGTAGGACCAGAATTAGGCTTAGAAGAAGATTGAGAATGAGAAGAATTAGAGGAAAAGAAATTAGAATAAGAATCTTTCCTGACTTGAGGTTCGAAATGACCCTTTCGGTTGTGGTCATTTGAGGGACCGAACCTGGACCTTCGGTTCCTGTTTGATGATGAACCGAAGTTGGATTTTCGGGTGTTGTAGGTTGGTGGCCCGAAACTGGGTCTTTTATTGTAAAAGCTTGACGGGCTGAAATCTGGTCTTTGCATTGGTGAACCGAAACCATCTTTTCGGTTGTTGTTGCTTTCGAGACCGAACCTATCCTTTCGGTTTTGTTCTTCTTGTGGCCCGAAAGTCTTCCTCTGGTTCTTTTGAATCGGTGATTCGAAGTTCATTTTACTCTTGTTTTCTTCTCCTTTTGTCTTAGAATTTTTGTCAAAGTGAGTATGGTGAGGATTTTGGGAGCGCCAAAACTGCTTTCGCTCTGAGAGATTTTTCTTGTATCTCAAGTTTCTCTGCTGCTTTTGATTTTTCACCTGTTTCAGTTGTCTGTGGATATTTGCCTTTTGTTTCAGCTTCTTAGCAACAGGTTCACTCTTCATGGAAGAGGTTTCGCTTGTTGAGGTGACTTCTTCCACTGGAATCTCTTTTGTGCCACTGGAACTTGGTACGTCAAAGTTGGTAGGCTTATTTAGAGGTTCGGGCACATATCTTCCTTTGGCCTTCCATGATGTTCGCTCTGATAAACTGATTGTATCATCTGCATTGTCTATCGGTGCAGACCAGAAAAACTCATCACAGCCATCTGCATTATCTTCATTCACTATGGCGGTGAGTTCGGCTGTTTGATGTTCGGTTATTCCTGTGACCTTATAAACCTGATTGGGAGTTGTTCTAACCTTTTGAAACACAACGGCCTTTTCTTTAAGGATTGGGGACTTAGTTTTGGACAAACAAGCGAATTCCACAGAATTTTTGGAAATCAGGTTTTTGTGGTTTTCAGGTTCGCTCCTAATGAACTCGGAACAGTCAACTTCATCCTCTATAGAAATTTCACTCATGTCATCGTCCTCATTAAGTTCAGATGAATTTTCAACATCAATTTTATTTTCTGAACTCAATTTGGTACTCAATGAGTCAAATTTTTGTATGGTTTCGGCCCTGAGTTTCAACTTATCATTTTCATCCAAAAGATTTTTAAGCATGTCCTTATGGTCTTTGGACTTTATAAAAGATTCAATTTTGTCCAGACCATACATATAAGTAGGATTGACATCATCAGAAGATACAACACTTTCACAGTTGTATGCTTCGGCATCATTTCATCCTCCTTAAACTCAAGGAAGTAAAATCATGCGATGTATCTTCTGTCCTATTTCATAGTTTAAATGCAGTTGAGTAATGTTAGCATAAAGCCTTTTGGCGATTAAACAAAAAACATTCCTCTGTTTTAATAATTTGAGATTGTCTCTTTGCAAATAAATGTTCTCATCCCTAGACTTAACCAGCTCCAACTCTTTCTGCTCTGTCCATATCCTTCGCTCCTCACTCTTGGATGACACCCTGCTTATTTGGTTAGTTAGATTAGAATTCGTGACCCGTGTTTGAGTTAAACAACTATCTAAATTTGAAATTCTTGAATTCAAGTTATTTAATTCCTTTTCATATGATTTTTGTGGAATTTTAAATGAAATAAAAATAGATTGTACCTTCTTGATCAATTCATCTAGCTCACTGATCTGCACACTGAGAGGTTTCGCTCTAAAGCACAAGTCCTCTCGCTCCTTAGTCTCTTCATTTCCACCATCAGTGTTGTATCCCCTCATCTGAGATGCATCTGTCACCATCAGACATCTTCCATCAGCTTCACCACTCTTTGCTACATACGCCTTTCCATGAGAAGGCTTTCCCACTTCATCATCTTCTGAGTCAGTCGACCACACTTGCACGCCGCCGAACTCATCATCATCTACCCCTACACAATAAGAGCATTCATAGAGGGATTAGTAGCAGCTTTCTTCGTCTTAATCTGCTCCAGTCTTTTTAGGAGACTTGCTTCTTCATCCTTTTCTTCATCTTTCTTTGCCATCTTCTTTAGCATGCAATCTTTTGCATAGTGATTTTTCCCACCACAGTAAAAGCAACTGACACCAGAGTCAGCTTCACCCTTCGCTTCCTTCTTTGATTCTTAAACCTTTGGCTCCTCTTTCACTTTTTCAGAACTGTAGCTTCCCTGCCAATTTCGATTTTTGTTGGTAGGGAACTTTTTCTTAATGAACCTTCTAGGATTTGACACCATCATAGCATAGTCTTCAGCTGTCAAATCATGATCTCCCAGATTTAAATCCTCTTCATCTTCTACTGTACTCTTACATTTGGACAAAAGCGCCAAAGACCCCAAATTTGAAACCACGCTCATGTGCTTTAACCGTTTCACCTTAGGCCATTCAGGAAAGTGACCTTCTATTCAATGAGCTTCCTTTCAATATCATGTTTGATCATCTTGCTGAGAAGATGATTGAAATGATAAAATGTTTGCGTAACAACCTCTTCTGGCTTCTGCTTGAACTCTCCAAATTCAGAGTGAAGTAAGTTCTGAATTGAGTGCTCCAGATCTTCATCTATGGAATACAGCTCTCGCAGCCGATCCCAGATTTCCTTTGCCGTACTGCAAGTACTCACCAATCGAAACGTGTCGGATTGAAGAGCGAATCGAATTAGTCTCAATGCCTTAATGTTGCATTGAAACTTCTCCATTTCGTCCTGAGCAACATCTTTTACATCTTTCAACAAGTCATTGTACTCCTTTTGAGTTTTAATGATTCTAGATGTGCCTGAATGAGCAAAAGGGCCAGATAAAATAGCTTCCCATATCAGATACTCATTATCTTCAGATCCAATAACGTAGTCTTCAAAGTGGTGTGTCCACACTTCGTAGTCTTGAGTGTAGAGAATTGGAATCTTGGTTGTTGATCCTTTACTGTTAGAGATGTTAATAGGATTGGATTGAGAATCGTACATGCTTGATCGTTTAACCTGTTACAAGATCAGACTTTGTAATACGTAATATTAGGGAAAAGTGAATAATTAGTGAGATACGTCAATGTGACGGCTCAATAAATATCAATGAATGTGGAATAAACCCTAATCAATTCTTTCACAGAAGAGATGTGTATGAATTACACAGTCTCCTGCTCTAATACCAATTGATGAGTTGAATAACTCTTTGATCGTTTAGATCTTTAAACAGGTTAATCACGAAAACGTAAACAGAAAACACAAGAGTGAATCAAAATATGTCGAATGATTCAATAGATTCAAACCTCAGCAGAGCTCGACAAAGAACTTCCTCTGTAGAGGCTATTAGGGTTACAAACGATAAAAAGTAATTTCTATGAATGATTGACTCAAAATCTTACGTACTAAGATGCATGCAAGCATCTATAAATACTAAACCCTAGAACATAACTCGCGGATGGACAAGCCCAATCCGGAAACAAAATTGGACTAATAAACGAGTCGAAGACGCAACATATAATGGACCCTACAAGGAGCATTATTCCATTCATCAATACATTGAAGATTCATATTCTTCTTCTTCTTCTTCTTCTTCTTCTCTTCTATTTTGATCTGGCATCATCCGTTTGATTGGTTTTCCGCACCATCAAACGGATATGATTGATACACAAGCAAATTTAGGGACTTACAAGTGGTATCAGAGTTTGGTCGTATCAATCAATTTTGTCAGATCTGGAGCTTATTTCATCTTATTTTGGAAGGATTTTGCGTTTCTGGATAGATCTTGGCAAAATAAGGGGGTTTGTTCTACGTGTTTTTGATAAAAATGAGTTTTTGGAGCAAAAATGGTGAAAAACGTCGTGTTTCTTCGCATTTGAAGGGAGTTTACGGTCGGTGTTTATGGTCCGAGTTTACGGTCCTCGGTTTACGGTCAACGTTTCCGGTTTGTACGTCGGTCTCATGTACGGTCCAACATCTTCGCTTCGTTCTCGGCCTCGTCGTCGCATCACGCCTAGTCCAACACTCAGCAGCCTGGTACGCGCTTCAGAAAAATTAGGAGATGGAATTGGGGGAGCTGGGGATCGAACCCAGGTGATTTGAGTCAACAAACACACGCCTTAACCAGTTGACCTACAAGGCAACTTGTTAAACAACTTGCTCGTTTAAACTTTATGCACTTCGCAACAAGCAGAAAATAATCGAAAAGGGAAATTGGGGTTGTCGGGGATCGAACCCGGGTCCCTTGCATCTTCAACAAAGGCGCTTTCCAGTTGAACAACCAACTCACTTGTTCCATTCCCTTGGAATTTAATTCAAAAACACTCCCATTCGCACCCGACTTTCGCATTTTTTACATTTTTAACCCAAAAAATCAATTTCCTTTTATTTTAAAATCCATTTTCAACCAAAAAATTTTAGTTTTTAATTTTTGACTTTTATTTTTAACTTTTGACCTTTAACATTTGATTTTTGACATTTAAAGTTTGACCTTTGACTTTAAACTTTGACTTTTTCGTTTAACTTTTAAATTTTCAAATTTAGCTTTTCGGTTTGACTTTTAAGTTTGACTTTTTAGGTTTGACTTTTAAGTTTGACTATTTAAATTTGAATTTTAAGGTTGACTCTCTCGGTTTTTTAAATCAAAAGGGCAATTCAAACAAAAAAATATATATAAATAATAAAAAAAATGAGTTCCTCAAACATCCCGGTCAATGAAGTTTCATGTACTAAATCTTGTGAAACTACAATTAAATTTCTCCGAGATCAAGTTGATTTGTTAAAAAGAGAAAACGAGGACCTTAAATATGAAGGATATACACTTAAGAAAGGTCAGAAACCATTAAAAGAACAATTAGAAGCCAAAATCAAGGATTTCCGAAAGTTCCAAGAAGATTACAGCAACAAGTGTGAAAATTACGATTACATTAAGAAACAACTTGCTGCTGTAACTGAAGAACTTGAACCTTGAAAATTAAGTGTGAAAAAACATATGTTAGTTTAAAAAATTATACTATGTCAAGTAAGACAATCGAGTCCTTAGTTGAAAAACAATTGAGATTTAAAGATAACCAAACCAAGGGTCTAGGGTATGAAGGTGTCCCTCCTCCCTATAATCACAACTACACTGCAAAACCTTTGACTCAGGAAGAGATTGACCGAGAACCATTTATGGTATATGGTAAACCAACTATTGAACAGGAAACTGAGGGTGTTGAGCTGAACGATACTAATGATTCTACTTCTTGTGCAGGTAAAGTAGCTGAGGATGAGAACAAGGAGAAAACAATTGAACAATCCAATGACTCCTTAAACTCTAAATATGTTGCTTTTAACTTAGTTACTCCTAACAAGCCTGCTGTTGAGAATTACATGCCACCAATTCCAGTGAAACAGAGTGCCTGCTGTAATTGTGCTTGTGGGAACAATAAGAGATAAGGCAAGGATACGCCCCCAGGGGCAGGAAGAAACAACTTTATAGTGAATAAAAAGACATGTTTTCACTGTGGAACACCTGGACACATTGCCAGAAATTGTTCTAATCGCGCATACGTTCCCTACTATGCACAAGGCTGGCAGAACACGCCAAGTGGGAGATACTTCAAAAGAAACCCTTCCAAGTCACAATCGTGCAATGGTGACTGGAACACACAGAAGGCCAAGAATCAAACTTCCAAGGTCAAGAATCCAAATCCCAAAGGCAAGAAGGGAATGCCAGCCAAGAAGTCCAATCTAAGAGATGCTCATGTGAGTCCAAGACCGGTTAGGTCAAAATCATCTCGGAAGCCGACTTCGAGTTCAAAATCAAGTGTCGAGGCACCCATCGGATCGAAAAAGAAATCGGTTAAACCCAACTACAAATGGGTTCCGAAGGCCCACTCTCCCGAATCTTCTAACGATTCTAATATTTTTACATCTTCTGTTTGTGATAAACAGGATATGTTATAGGAGAGAGTACCCTGCAATGATGACAAAGGTCGACCTAGTTTCAAAATGGACTGGGTTCCAAAGACCAACTGATCCCGCTCTGTGTTGGAGCATCTATGGAGGCATATCATCAGACTTTAGTTTGTTGGTAGTGGCTGTTCTAGGCACATGATAAGGGACATCTCTCAACTGTACAACATTTAGACCTTTGTTTGACAGTATGTGTCCTTTTGCGGGAAATGAGGAAAGGAAGAGATCAAAAATGGGGTTAGTTCTTAATGACATGAAGAATTTTCGGATCTGTTCTGAGATTATGCGTGTTGTTCTCAGACCTTCTACATGCAAATTCAATCGGTGAATTATAGTTTACGTTTTCTTCTCTATACTCCTGAGTTTATCTTACTCTGATTCGTTTTAAAGACAATTTTTCATTTTCTTAATAGTGTTTCGTTAGTAGTTATTATTGGGAAGTGATATCAAGAAAGTGATAACGGGTAGTCTAAAACATGTGTAAAGGAATAAATTTGAATTGTCTAGACTCTGTGATTAATGTGCTGTTGGGCACGAAGGATTTGAAAGTGTGGATTTTGATAGGATTGTTTGGACTGCCCATACGACGCTCGGGTAGATTGAGCAGTGAGATAAACACGGGAACCTACATGATATACTAAATTAATTCGCATCTAGAACAGTGATTCGAATTTTCCTTGATGTCCAGACTTATGTCCTTAAAATTGGTTCTGATAGGGAGATTTGGGGGTTCTAATAAAGTAGGCCTATAGGAAATTATTTTCTTTCTTTCTATCTGTCAGTCATATGTTCCTTCCTCTGCGTGATCGGAAGATCTGACATGGAATGCAACATATGCAACTCTATTTTTACACACCTTCTTATCTATGAAACTATTTCTATCTGTTAGCCATATGGTGTCCCCTCTGCGTGATCAGAAGATCCGACCTGGACCACAACATATGCAACATTCTACCTCTCAACTCCTCTATCCTAGTTAGCCATATCTTGTCCCCTTGGCGTGATTGAAACATATCCGACCTGGGACACAACATATGCACCTATTTCTAAATCTAACTTCCTCCTTAAATAATTGTTTACTCACCTACAGTAAGGAGTCCTTAGGAAGTTCTTGATATCCAGGGTATATCGGGAAGTGGGGAACACGTTCTAGTGCAACTAAAATTGAACCATTTAGAGGTTGTCTATAGATCTCGCTGCTTAATTTAAGTGGACAACAATACTCGTGGTCGTCGTCAGCTAAATGGTTTATTTAGAAAAGTTTGTCGATATGCTTTGTATTTAAGTGGACCACGATATAGGCAATTGACCGGATGTATTCATGAAGGTGAAGGTACTGATAAACAAAGTTAAGACTGTCTCACAACTTTGATCCTAAAATTTTTTTTTTGTTAAATTTATTCATAGTTTTCCTCTATGCACAAATTTAGGGGAAGAATTAAAAAAAATTCAAAAATCAAACAAAAATCAGAAAATTCAAAAATCAAACAAAAATCAGAAAATTCAAAAATCAAACAAAAATCAAACAAAAATCAGAAAAACAAAAATCCAAAAATATTTTTGTTTATGTTTTAATTTGTGTGCTAAGTTTTCTTTTAGTTTTGTTTTTTTCTTGAAAAGTGAATCCAAGTGTAGATGAGACTCATGGAGATTGTATCGAAGATTTTCTAAGCCAAGGCTTCATCTATGATCATCGAAGAATTCTCATTCGAAGGAGCAAGAAATGAAGATTATTCTTTTGACATTCAATATTTCAACCCCTGAAGCAAGGTGAAGCTAAAATTGAAGATTATGTGACGTATTGCATTGAAGCCTCCTCAATCATTCGGCTGCTATCTTGAACCTCTGAAGTGATACAGAAGATTAGTTCTCTCTGAAGATTCTCAAGCTGAAAGCGCTATCTTTCAAAAATCAGTACAAGAAGCCTCCTCACCCAACATGCGTTAAATGTCAAATTTTGAAGATAAGCCCATCCGCTCAAGATGAAGTCGTTTATTGAAGATTCATCAAGTTCATCTTGAAGCTGTGAAGAAATCAAAGATAAACGTTGAAGCCAAGATCCCTATGAAGATTGACAAGAAAAGCCTGCTACATTTTAGGGGGAGTTTGTTGGGTCAATTAGAAAAGAAAGCTATAAACCAGTGGGGAGATTGTTGGGTAAAAATATGGTTTATACTTTGCTTTTCTAACCATTTATTATTTTTATTATTTGGGCCGAAAATAGTATTGGATTATTTGTAGCTTGGACTGAAAACCCATGTGTTTTCGGTCTAGCATTGGGTTTAGGCCTTGAGTTTGTGGCCCATATATGTGTGTGTGTGTATATATATATATATATATATATATATATATATATATATATATATATATATATATATATATAGGTGTAAGGGGTGAGGAGTGAAAAAGGAATAGAATAGAGAGAGAAAGGAGCTTAAGTGTGTGAATCTCATGTAAAGGAGTATCATTCCATTCATTAATACATTGAAGATTCATATTATTGTTCTTCTTCTTCTCTTCTATTTTGATCTGACATCATCCGTTTGATTGGGATTTTGCACCGTCAAACGGATCTGATTGATACACAAGCAGATTTGGGGACTTACATCATATTATTTAATTATTATTCATCAATAATTAATTTGGAATTAATTTAGTGATGAAAAGAGACTAATTAAATTAACGGGGACTCGTTGTGTAAATCAATGATATATATAGTTTGGGCTAATGATCCATATTGATTAGTAATGGACTAAGATCATGTAAGACTCCATGAAGAGTTAGTCTGAAGGGCTTATCATATTGATTATTGGATTAAGGCCCAAGGAATTGGATTAGGGTTTAACTCTTGGATTCTACACTATATAAATGTAACCCCTAATCCAAAAATCGGGCACTAGTGATTCAAAGAATCTCTAGACGATATTTGTGTCCCCAAACCGCTCTCTCAAGTTCCTCCTCTCATTCTTGGTTTGTTATAAGACATTTTAGGCATCACATTTGAGGTGCTAGGCTCTTGAAAGACCAATCCCTACAAGCTACAATTAAGAGGTATTCTTCTAACATACTTTTATGTTTTAATTACCAATATTATATGCTAGTTGTAGGTTTCTAGCTTTGGAAATTTTTGTTGCATGTATAACTAGAGAAAACTTAGATCCAAAGTTATCAGGGTTGTATGTGCACCATAGGAGTGTTAGAGTACATAAAGCCCAACATCAACAAGATCATCTATTTATAGGACAAAACCATAAATATTAAAGTATAAAATAAGAGTAGATTGGGTGGCTCTACTGCCATGACTGATTTATGTAGTCTACCAAGAAATGTCAGTATAAAGTTGATCACACCTTTAACACTGAAAAGGCGAAACAACATATTTATACTCAGGTAGACTCTTCCTCTTCATTATAGCTCAACAACATACAAGGCTCTTCGGCAAGCCTTATCGCCTCTTCAGTTCCTTTGAATCATCTACTCTATGGTATTGTTTAGATACTTCAGCTGTTGATGGTCATTTTATGTCTTAACAATTTCCCCCAAAGTGACCTTGCAACTTTCACCTTTTACTTATTGAGTTTGATGAACTTGATTAGGATCCACCAAAAAAACTCTAACTTGGAATATTCAATTGATTCTACTTTGAATTTCATGCTAGACCTCCTCATTTGTGTATTTGGATTTTTCGGTCAGCAGAAGGATGTCTTCTAGCTATTTCTTGCTACAATGATGGAAGGATTGAGTAGGGAGAAATCTATTTGGAGCTCCTTTGGCTGTACGAAAAATAATGTCAATGTATGGATGATTGGTGGCTGCTAGACTCAATTCTTGTATGCATTTTGGTGATGAAGTGTGGGGGTTTGAGAGGTTGAAGTTCAAGTTTTACCTGTAACATCGGATGAACCTCGACATCAAAAGTGGCAAAGTCACCAAGCAGGGACTGAAGATAGGTGCAAACCCTTAAGTAAAGAGTCTTCATTTTATGATGTTTTTGTGACATCTGCATTTTCACGGCCCGAAAAGACCGACTTGTTTATACTTATTTAAAAATAAGAGTATCCTTTTTGAAATATAGTATTATGGAATTTGTTCCCAGAAAACATGATAATGATATTATCAAAGCATTTCCGAAGAAATGTAGTTTTATTTATATTAATACATTGGGATGTCATCGTCCATACAAAAACTTAAGCATAACGAAATATTACAAACCTTACAGTAATTAAACTAGTGACCTAATACTCCTTCAATCTCTCAGCAGAATGTATCTTTCATATAGCCACCTGTGATACACTAAACTGAGTAGGTCAGGTTGCGAAAATGGTGAGTAGATAGGGTTTTCAACCAATAATAATATAATTATTATGTTTAATCACCAAACAATTAACTGAATTTCTCATCCCCGTTATCTTCTTTATTCTTAAGGATCTTCCCTATAATCTATTCTTCGTTTATTCATTCATAAGGATTGTCCTAAGAAATAGGCACGAAGTCCATGACGGCCAGGGTTTATCCAACATGCACTAAGTCCATAGTTATCGATATTATATATTAGGAACAACTGCCAATGTTCATTTGTAAGGCACTAAGTCCATAGCCACCAATCTTCATTTTTAAGGCACTAAGTCCATAGTTGCCAGGTTTTTTAGAGTACATCTGTTGAACAGAATGTTCACAAACACCTACAGGTTGAGAGCTGCTAGCGTTCCACTGGACCGTCTAGAATAGTTTCTGGTCATCATCTATTCTCTGCTAGATATCTAGATCAAATTTAAATCCAAGGCTTCTCATCATCTTTCACCTCACATCATCTATATCATATTTCATCTTTCATCATTTGTCTACCCATCTAGCATAGATATCAGGAAAATACATATACAATTTAAATCATGTAAAACATGTATAAGTCGTTCATCGATCATATATATCAGGAACACAGATAATAAACACATAGAGCATGCATTAATATTAAATACATCATATCTATGTGTAAGATGAAAGTAACTAGGCACTCACTTGATAAAGTGACGATTCAAAATTCAGACAATGCTTCGCTTCTAGCAACTCTCTTTTCCTTTGACGTATCCCAGTATCATTATCACTAAGTCTTAGTCTAATATTTATTGCGACTAATTATTAGTCTAGATCATTATTTATTAAAAGTCTTCTGGTCTATAATTGATAAAAGACAACCAGGTAAGATTATATTAAAGGTAGGGCCCGTTTAGCATATAAAATATACTGTTTGGAAATCTCACTTTAAATACCTCACTAAATCCAGCTTAGAAATCATCCTCGTAAGTAGATCAATCAGTATAACGACTTGGAATCACTGAAAAATCTTATTTACGGGTTCATAATAATGATAATGAATTTAAACATAAGTAACACTTAAAGCATAATAGGTATGGCTCAACTTACAAGGTTTCTAGTGAAAACTTAGAACTCCATGGTCAGAACTTCGTCGCTGAATCTTTTTTTTCTAAAAAGATTCTTTTAGCGCTTCAACACTCACCTTACTAAACTAAAACTACCAAAAGAGAGGGCCAATCAAGAAGGACCGAAATGCTCAGAGATACGAAGAAAAAGACTCTTGAATCAAGAGAATGGTGCAAGAAATATGAGAGCCTAGAGGCTCTTATTTATAGTAATTGAATTTTCAAAAACCACCCTCTATAGTTACTTAACTGACCTTATAGTTATTTAAACGACTAAACACCCTTTTATAATACTATTTTAAACATATTTAACAATATTTGTACTAAACTAATCTCGAAAGTACTCAACACTAGTCTTATAACGACCACATCGTCAATACCTTTATAATGATATGTACATATGTATATATATGTATACGTTTATGTGATTTATACTTTAATTTAATACATAAATATGCTATTATAAATTATAACTCGTTCATACGAACTCCATTTTTGACTTTCTTTATATCAACGCGTAGCTATTGACGAGATCTACACCTCTCGTTTAGACTCATTCGTATAATTTTCACTTTATTTTTTGTCCATATTTTTATAAAATTAATTGATTTTGCTAAAATCATAACTCTGTAGTACGGACTCCATTTTTTGCATTCTTTTTCTCAAAATTCTTATTTTAAAGAGTACTACGATTTTTTTTGGGTGACTTTAGCTAAAAGTCAACCATTCTCTTCGTAGCTTTTTACGTCATACTTTTATTGTGCACGACTGACTTTTATATCTTATAAAAAGTCGTATTTATATCATATGTAGTCGGATTTCTATGAAATTTATATTTTCAGGATAGGAAAGACATTTTCTTTCTATATACATACATATATATATATATATATATATATATACATATATATATATATATATATATATATATATATATATATATATATATATACATATCTATATATCACTGTTGTAAAAATCCCGACTAGGTCCAGATTAATCTCCGATTAATCCCTAGGCGCTACTCAACCGATTAGAGAACGTCTAGCGATTAATCCCTTCATATATAATGAGTGAAACATTATAAAACGATGAAATTTTAACATTTTGAAGAAGTTTATCTCAATGGAAACTATTTGAGTCATGATTACTGTTGTATTAAACATATTAACCTATTTTGTTATCATATTAGTGGTATTTATGAACTTTTATCTCATATTAGTCATATTTAATTTTTTAAAATTTAAGAAATTAGAAATTAATGGTCCCCGATTAATCCCCCGATAAATCTCCGCTTAGTCGATTAATCCCTTGACCCCAGTTCACCGACTAGCTAACGTCGAGCATTTTTTACAACCTTGATATATATATATATATGTATATATATATATATATATATATATATATATATATATATATATATATATATACATACATATATATATATATATATATATATATATATATATATATTGGTGCACTTATTTTTACAATTTTAATGGTGATTGGACTGATTTTTTCCTATTTTATTATATTATAATAATTATGAAACACATAATATTCATATAATTCTTCTTTATTACATCAAATATGTTACAATTGTTGACCCTAACTATTAATTTGGTTAACATTATTTACCATATATAATCTTCTATAAAAATTCATTTTTACCACTTATATATCTTAATTGACTAGCTCAAATCTACGGGTGTTACAATTATCTCCCCGTTAGGATGATTACATCCCAAAATCATCAAGAAAACAGGGCTTGTATAATGACTCTGTACGTTCCCTTTCCATCATAGGTGGTAATTATAACTCGTATGTCCTTGCAAATGCATATATAACTCTAGGACACTTCGACTGCTGGCGATGTGGAATCTTGCACCCGCTCTTTATCCTATATTGGACTTTCAATCATAGACTTCGAGTTACAAACTCGGTCATTATTGGTGACTCCTTCTTATTCCAAAACATACTTAACATAAGATAAAGTCTTTACTTCGATTACCATAACAGGCCGATGAGACATGTTCTAATTGTTGGATTAGTGTCTAAGTCCATAACTATTTTGGTATATACTTGACCCGATGGTGCATGGTCCTTTTGGGTTGCCTTCACCAAAGTAACTTGATAGGATGAATTATGGAGAGAAAGGATTAAATATGATTTATTAATATATTATAGGAATAATATATCAAAGGAGAAATCATATTGTTTAATTAATATTAGTCAAGAATTAATAAGAATTAAGTTTGTGACTAAAAGAGATTAATTAAACTTAAGGGACTGGAATTATAATTATAAGATAATTCCAATTGGGCTATGGATTGCCTTATATTATAAGGTTGGATGAATTCTATGGGGAAACCCATTAGAAATCGTCCAAGGCCTTTATGGAAAGGAGTCCATGGGTTGCTTAGGGCTTAAGCATCCAAATTAGGGTTTCCTTGTTAGATAAGCCTAATAGCCTCACTATTTAAAGAGCCCTTATGCCCCAAAAACGTGGACAAGCTTCCTTCTAGGGTTTCCACACGTTTTGGGCAGCCTCCTTTCTCTTCTCTTCTTCATCCTCTTGCTATTGGTGTTTTTGAACCATTAGAGGAGTGACATTTGTGACTCTAAGCTTTCTAAAGTCATTACAAGGAGGATTTGAGATTGTTATTACTACATAGCAATCAAGGTATGATCTAAACCCTAATTATATGTTATATTGATTATCATATGCTAGATCTAGGGTTTATAGTCTTGGAAAAGTTGCATGTACAATAGAGAAACCTAGATCCAAGCATTAGGGTTTGTATGAGCACATAGGATGTTCTTATAGCTCAAAACCCATCAGTGGTATCAAAGCCTAGATTGGTTTCTATTGTATTTATGCCTTGTATGTTTGTTCAAGTTGAAAAAAATCGTTTTTTGTGAGCCTGCCTGATGGACTCGGCAAGTCCATATGGGTACTCGGCGAGTTCGAGCGTCAGAATGACCAAATATCGGGATTTCTTGTTGTTTATCTTTGAGATACTTGCCTTTATCATATTAGATCAATATAAATCCGATTTTATGATATATATGAGTATATTCTTGATCTAATTGAAGATATTTATCAATTAATAAAATATTTATTTCCTTATGTGATAATTGATTAATTATTTTGATTAAATTGGTAAATTGTTTTGCAATAAATTATTAATTAAATCAAATATGGATAATTATGTGATTAAATGTTAATTTAGATTATTTGTTATTTGATCCCCAATGTTTTGAAAAGGTTTCAAAACTTTCCCTCAAGTTTTGGAATTTAAATTTTCATTAA
Organism: Lactuca sativa; assembly: GCF_002870075.4. Classification (NCBI taxonomy): domain Eukaryota; kingdom Viridiplantae; phylum Streptophyta; class Magnoliopsida; order Asterales; family Asteraceae; genus Lactuca; species Lactuca sativa. Next base: position 107,425,146 of record NC_056624.2, on the reverse strand, counting down.
AAGTTTAATTTTGATGTATATTTAAATTCTAAACCTAAATGTTTTGAAATGTTTCAAAACTTGCCCTCAAGTTTTGGAATTTAAAAGTTGATTAAAGGTTTAATTTAGGAGTGTTAAATTCTAAAACCCTAGTATTGTTTTCAAAAGTTCAAATTACACCCTTATGGTTTTATTAATTAATTAAGGTTTAATAAATCCATAAAAGTTTAGGTTTACAATTTAATTGAATTAAAAGTATAATTGTTAAATTTGACCTCCTAGTATTTTTAAAAGTGTAAAATACACCCTATACTATATATAACATTAAAAGTCTAATATTATATATATGTATGAGTAAAAGTCAGTCTTACCGTTAGTAGGCCTCATTCACGAAGCTGGTCTATAAGGGGTGTTTAAGGAAATTGCCTATAAAATGGCGATTGAATGGGTATCCACTCTTACCCACCGCACTCTTGACTAGTGGAGGGTCGTTAGCCGAACGGGTAGGATACGACAAAACCTTCCATTATAAGTAAAATGAAGTACAAAAGTAACTAAATGATTTACAAATTCCCAATCTTAGTTACTTAGGCAAAAGTGAATTGATGCAATTCCATGAAATTACACTTTGTGCCCTTGCGAAGACGTTAGTGGAGCGTGTGTGGTTAACCGGCACACTAAATGGTTCTAAGCAAAGGTAGCAAAGGGTGACTCAATGTTTGTCATATTTCGGTGGAGCGTGTGTGGTTTACCGGCACATCGAATAGGTGACTGTAACATGTGAGCGAACCATGTAAGTTTGCATGGTTATTCACACCCGCTTTGTGATCCTCGACATCCCAGTCACAAACAAGAGGGGCATATCGAGATTTAAACATGCCATTGAAATGTTCAATGAATCTCAAAGGATCTAGGAATTTTCATAGATTTAAAACTTAAATTAATTTTTCGTTTTTCATGGTGGAAATTAGTGAATCATCATTCACTTACCTTCAAATATTTTGCAACTAGATTACGGCATCCCTTTTCTAGGTTGTAGCGTATTGTGTTGGGTTCTAGCTTTAGTATCTCATTTGGGTGATTTACTAAGGACCCAATCAATCAACTAACTTGAATTTGTTTTCTCCCGTTTTGTAGATGTCAAAGTACGACAACTATGGTCTTCCCAAATCCCGTGGAACAAGCCTTCCACATGAAGATGATATTCCACGATTCGATCGAGGAACAAGAAATCATGCTTCACTTCCTCCACCTCCTCCAATTATTCTCCCTAACCCAAAAGTTCGAAGGCTTGAAAAGTTCAAGCTCACTCAAGCCCTTTTGGCAAGTAAACATGAAGAGGGAAAGTCGGTGTGTGCACACGTCCTAGAGATGAAGTCTCACATTGATAGGTTAAGAATGTTGGGATCCGTTGTCTGTGAGGAGATGGCTGTTAATTGGTTTCTTCAGTCACTTCCTAACTCATATAGTGAGTTCGTAAGAGAGTACCATATGATGAACTGCGACATAACCCTTATAGATCTCACCTATATGCTTATTGCTGCTGAATCAGCAATGGTTTGGCGCAATAGAAAAGCAAAGTTGATTGGTGAATCTGCATTCAAGACCTCTATGGATATAGACAATGGCAACGAAACACATGCTATGGTCGAAAAGTTTGATCATAAGAGAAAGGCAATGTCTGAAGTAGTTCCATGTTCTGTTCCAAAAGAGTCAATTTGCTTTTACTGCCAAGAGAAGGGGCATTGGAGACGAAGCTGCCCTATTTACCTAAGAGATCTGAGAGATGGGAGAGTCAAAATGTATGGCTCTGCTTTAGGTAAAATTCATGGACTAACTCTTTTAAGCTCCTATTCTAGATTCTTAATACATAATGTGATAAGATTACAATCGATGTTTTGTAGGATCGAATAAAAGAGAGGAAGCTTAAGGGAAGAAGTGAGCAGAATCTAACCGTGAAGAAATGGATTTCGATCGCATTACTTGAAGATTAGATTCTTGAGCCACTACTTAGAGTTAGAATTAGATTGCTAAGAAATATGTATTAGCATAGTTTTTCAATGAATTGCATTGTAAGGAAAAAAATTTTGGCAATAAAATAAATTTTGATTTTATATTATTTATTTATCCTTACAATGGCGTGAAAATTGATGTTTAAAGGTTTCTAATATTAGCAATAATGGATTTGATTCTTAGTTATGTTGTTTGTGGAAATGTCGAGAATTTACCAAATTGGGAGAGTTTCTTATCGCCCAAGTTTCAATTGGACAGAAACTTGGAATCATGCAACTTGGTTGCACGATGAATAAGAAATTTCATATTTGGAAATTACACTAATTCATTAACAAAGTGTCAAGTGAAGGACTAAGAGATCGAGTACACAAAGTTGTGTGTTGATCAAAGTCCACCATAAGAGTAACAAAGATATTCGTCATGATTTACTAAAGGTTTAGTAAATATGATTATACTTATAAGATTAAGTGTAATTCTGAATTGATTGAAAAAGTTTAAATCAATAGCAGAACAAATAAGAAGAATAAAGTAGGCAGAAAGATGAAAGTTCTCCATTCTAAGAAGAAGGGAGAGTGTCTTTTACGCTTTGTGATAGGTATTAATGATTAAGAACCTTATCTCAATTGATCCTCTAAGTGAGTCTTAGTACAATTGTATATCTAAGAAAAGGAATCAAGGATTGAAGAAATGGTTAAATCCAGAAGTCAATCATACTTCGTTCCAAAACAAGTCTTAGAGTTAATATTGTGACATTGAGTGATAAGTATTAAGAAGGTTTATAACATTCATCAAATGTGGAAAGTTGTGATGTCTTCGATTAGAAAAAGACCAACTAGGACCGATTTATGAAGTGTTTTGATAAAAACTACACTAACTCTTGAATATTTATTTGTCAAGAAATGTTTATTAACAAGAGAATCTTATATGTCGTGGAGTCAGTGGGAGTCTTAATGGTCTTAAAAGGTTTCAAGAACAAATCAAAATAGACCTTATTGATCATCACTAGCACACGAGTTGAGGTTTACAACCTATCGTGTTGACACTATATTGTTTCTATGCCGTTCCAATTGAGTTAATTATGCCTGTGAGTTCCATGAGTTCTCATTTGAATGCACAAAAGGCAAGGACCTTGATCAATGAAAAGTACATTGATAGGAAAGGGTGAGCTGCTTAACTACTTGGAAGACATGGTCGGCAGCTGTGTTACCATAAGGCAAGAAATCAAGATTAAGAAAGTTCGGTCCATATGAGTTTGAATTTGTCGTAAACCTTGGTTTTGATAAATTCACATGGATAGGAACACATACACCATTAAAATCTAAGTGTCATAAGATTCCCTCCTTCATGAAAATGACTGTGAGGAAATGCTTTCACTAAGAAAGATTTTAAAAGGATAGTGATTGTGAAAAATTGTATTCTCGAATTCGATTATGGTTACGATATCCCTTTCCATGATTTGAATTGTGAGGTTTGGCAATTAGTCTGAATTGTTTAGACACACATATGAGCTATCTAAAGGAAAGGTGTATAGCTTAGATAAAGGATTATCAAAGCATTAAGTATTAGAAACATGAACTTAAGAAATTCAATAAGTATTGTTTTTCTGGAAGTTAAGCTGGTTTCTGAATACATGTCAAAGCTAGTGGGAGCATAAGTGTTATGTTTATAATAATCATCATGATAGTGGGAGCATAAATGTTATGATTGTATGATTATTATGGAAAGTATTGCAAGTTAGCAATATTAATTATAGAAAACAAGAGTTATACTTTGCAAAGCCGCAATAGTTGAAAAGTTGTTTTGCTATAATTAAGGGAGGGAATGTTAATAAATTTAGTCAAAGGTACATAGTGTGTTCTCAAATTTCGATTATGATTACGACATTCCTCTTCATAGTTCGAATTTTGAGAACGTAGCACATAAAACATTATGGCAGAAGATTGATAAAGTATCAAATCTTTATGTAAGACATTATGCATCGTGTCCCATACGCTTCGAGTTTAGGATTGATTGCAAATGCTATAATATTTGACCATTCTAAATTTTTTTTCAAATGTCTAGCGCATTTAGAGGGAAAAAGGACAAGAATCGGTTTTGACTAAGATAAATTAAACAACTATCAAAGGACAATCCAAAGTTCGCCGAGGATTGGTCACTTGTGAGTAGTTGGAAGTATAGTACTGAATGGACCATATTGACATTATTATGAATATATAAGATTCTATTTAGAATGAGTTGTCATATGGAAAATATGGAAATGTGTCCATATTGGGAATTGAATATTGAAAATCTATGTCTAGATTAGAAACTTTTATGGAAAAGGATGTTCAAAGGAATGTACTTTGAGTGAGAGACATCACATCTAAGGAATTGTCTTGTAACAATCTCTGATAGAGGACTTTGTAATATCATTGGCAATAGTCATTGTGACTTTTGTGCTATGACATTATGAAAGGATCATTGCATAAAATGTTAGAATCTAGCATATTATATAAATGGCAAGAATTTAATATTCTTTCACTTATGAAAAAGGATTTGGAGTTGTGAAATGAGTATGATTGGAAATGTGATCATTTGATATATTTCACAAAGTAAGAACCATAGGTGAACATTGTGTGCATGATAAGAGCATGGGACAAGTGTAATAATTCAAGTAAGAAGTTGATTACCCGAAACAACAAATAATGAGTAATCGATATGGTGATAAATAAAAGGTGTTTTATTTATGCTCAAAGGTTTGAGGCCATATGGGATTAGTATTATTCTTGTGTTTCAATTTGCATGTTTTGACTTCCTGAATAATTTAATTGGTTTAGAACAGTCAAATTATTCGAACGGGCCACAATCATTCATATGTTGGAAGTAGGTATGAATAAAGACTGTCATGAATTGTTGTGTGGATTGTCTAAAGAGTGTTAGACATAAGCAAATGTTTGCTGCAACGTTCATGAGTGCTTATGAATATGATTTGAGCATTGGATTAAACCCACGCTCACTTGGATCACTCCATGAATTGTATCACGAGTGATTGGTGAGACGATAACATCTTATATTGTTGAAACTGAGATGTGTGAGTTGTATCTTGCAAATCGGTTGCACATTGATAATATATAAACATACAAGTAACTTGGTGTCATAAAACATATTGTTATGTGTGATTCGGTGAGTGAGTGCAAGCGAGCATTGAATCAAAGTTTATCCGTTCCTTTTATCCAAAGTAGGATAAAAGCGATATCTTTGGGCCCCTCGATGATTTAGTGATGACAAACATAAATGCTCGGACGGGCTAGGGCTAATTTGATTTGTTCAATTAGTCAGTCGTCATAAATCGGAAGTCCAGAAATAGTACAGAGAGAATGATTAGAAATCATGTCTTATACAATATCTAGAATGGAGGAATATATGATCCCTTATCTAAAGGACACGCGTATCTGATAGGATCAGAGTTGACAGCGGCTTTGGAAAGCTACGATTGCAGATCAGGATCTGAAGTCATACGCAGAATAGTTATTAGACTTATCCAAATGGGAGACTGTTGGATTAGTGTCTAAGTCCATAACTATTTTGGTATGTACTTGACCCGATGGTGCTTGGTCCTTTTGGGTTGCCTTCACCAAAGCAACTTGATAGGATGAATTATGGAGAGAAATGATTAAATATGATTTATTAATATATTATGGGAATAATATATTAAAGGAGAAATCATATTGTTTGATTAATATTAGTCAAGAATTAATAAGAATTAATAAGAATTAGTCTGATTCCAAATGGAAGATACCTTCCTTCATGTCCTGATGTGGTATAATCACATTTTAGCATGTAACACTCCTAGCTAAAAGCTTCTTACTTTCATGGTGATTGCGATACTTCTATTGATCTCTTCGATTATCTTTCACTTCAATCTTCTGTCTTATGTCAGATGCTACATCGAACTTGGTTCTCTGAACCACGTGCAATACTTATCTTAGTCAGACTCGATTTGATATGACTACTAGGGTTGGAATAACAATCATTTCTTATTCATTACCGAAACAATGGTAATGACAGAAACAAATGAAACAAACTCAACTACTACTGCCTTAGTAACATTGCGACTTTTACTGATCCAAGTGCGAGTCCTATGATTCCGATAGGCCTCTACTACATTTTACATCTACTCTTACTCTTCCCAAGTATTGTATCGTAGTCCACTACGTTATTTTCACAAAAACAATTTACCACATACAAATGTGTCCAAACAATCACAAAATTTTCCTAGACTTTACTAGGACTTCTTCCATGCGAATCTTCAAAAGTAATTCTGCTTCAACTTGGTTGGTGGTGGAAATGGCATACGATGGGATGAGTTCAGGAATTACAACAAAGTTCTATCAGCCTACTAATTGCATGTGTACTTCAGATATACCGTACTCCTATAGACATACTGTTATTTTATCAGATATATTCTAAAGGCAAGGTACCACTTTATAGGTATTACTTCACGATATCTTCCAATATGTATCATTCACTATCGTAAGACTCCTTATTTCTTTCATTTGCATAGGCTAGCATGGTTCACATCATTGGCTAAACTTCTTCCATCGTGATAGGTTCGGGTGCAGGTGCAATGACCAGTGCATGACCCGTCACATGCTTATGCTCTGGTTGTCGTCTTCCGTTGATATTTACTAGTCCACTGCGAGTCTTCACCATGACATTTTGTACACTGAAGCAGGTGTTCAACGTATCGAGATGACGATATGGATATAGAAGGTTTAGATGTGTAATTATCTTTATTACTCTAAAACGTTACATGCTAGTTCTAATACCATAATTATACATTTAGAAACCAAAACACATAAAATTTCCAGATCCGGTCGACAATAGGCCATACATCCGATCAAACAATGGTATCAAAAAACATGTAAGGCATCTTATAGCATAAATCATTTAGCACATAAAAGTAATTTAGGCATCTTCCTTAAATAAGCAGTACTCGTGTCTTTTTAGGCATACTTCCTAAATATACCAGAAACTCATCTCACAATCATTGCTTAGCATTCTAAGGTTTAGTCTACAAATTTCCAAAAATTCCTAGTTCGTTTAAACTAACACTCTAATACCACTGTGACATCCCCATTTTCACGGCCAGAAAAGACCAATTTGTTTATACTTATTTAAAAATCAGAGAATCCTTTTTGGAAAATAGTATTGCAAAATTTGTTCCCAGAAAACATTATAAAGATATTATCAAAGAATTTCCAAAGAAATGTATTTTTATTTATATTAAGACATTGGGATGTCATCTTCAATACAAAAACATAAGCATAACGAAATATTACAAGCCTTACACTATCTAAACTAGTGGCCTAATACTCCTTGAATTTCTCAGCAGAATGTATCCTTCATATAGCCACATGTGATACAATAAACTGAGTGGGTCGGGTTGGGAAATCTTATGAGTACATGGGGTTTTCAACCCATAATAGTATAATTATTATGTTTAATCATCAAACAATTAACACAATTTCTCATCTCCATTATCTTCTTTATTCTTAAGGATCTTCCCTAAGAATCATTTATTCTTCATTTATTCATTCCTAAGGATTGTCCTAAGGAATAGGCACAACGTCCATCACTGCCAGGGTTTATCCAACATACACTAAGTCCGTAGTTGTTGATGTTATCTATTAGGCCCAACTACCAATGTTCATTTGTAAGGCACTAAGTCCATAGCTGCCAATTTTCATTTGTAAGACACTAAGTCCATAGCTGCCAAGGTTTTTAGAGTACATATGGTGAACACGTCATTCACAAACACCTACAAGTTGCGAGCCTGCTAGAGTTCCATTGGACTTTCTAGAATACTCTGTGGTCATCATCTATACTCTTCTAGATGAATAGATCAACTTTAAAGTCAAGGTTTCTCATCATCTTTCACCTCTCGTCATCTATATCATCTTTCATCTCTCATCATTCATCTACCTATTTTTTACCCAATATATATATATATATATATATATATATATATATATATATAAAAGACGTATACAGTTTAAATAATGTAAAACATGTATAAATCGTTCATCTAGCATAGATATTAAGAACACATATAATAAACACATATAGCATGTATTAATATTAAATACTTCATCTCTATATGTAAGATGAAAGTAATGCACTCACTTGTTAAAGTGACGATTCAGAATCCGTTCAGAGTTTCGCTTCTAGGAACTATCTTTTCTTTTGACATAACCTAGTATCATTATCAGTAACTCTTAGTCTAGTATTTATTGCGACTAATTATTAGTCTAGATTCATTATTAATTCAAAGTCTACTGATCTATAGCTGATAACAGACAACCAGGTAGGATCATACAGGAGGTAGGGTCCGTTTGGTGTACAAAGTATACTGATTGGAAATATCACTTTAAACACATCACTAAATCCAACCTAAACATCATCCTCGTAAGTAGATCAATCAGTATAGCGACTTGGAATCACTGATAAATCTTGTTTATAGGTTCATAATAACAATAATGAATTTAAACATAAGTTATACTTAAAGCGTAATAGGTGTAGCTCAACTTACAGGGTTTCTAGCGAAAACTTAAAACTCCATGGTCAGAACATCGTTGTTGAATCTTTTTTTCTGTAAAGGGTTCATTTATTAATTTAAATAAATCGAACCGGACTAAGTTTGTCAATACTTTTCAAATGAGGGACTAAAATGATTTATTTAAATTCTAAGGCTGAGTTTTGAATTTATTTTGCAAATAAACCACAAGGAGGGGTGTAATTTAAATAAATAAAATGAAAGTTTGTGTGCTTTGTATTTGTTTTGAAAAGGATTTTTGGTGGAGGTTAGGTTTTGAATATTTTAAGTTAGAGTTTAGGTGTTTAGCACTAGAATTGAAATGATATTTGGTTTGGGGGTTAACACATCATTATCATTATCATTATCATTATATACTTATAAAGCTAGCATTTTTCCTTTCACCACATTCATTTGAAACTCCTATTCATTTTTCCTTTCACCACATTCATTTGAAACTCCCATGACTTTTCAATTTCTTTCTAATAATGATTATAACTTGGTTAATAAGGTTAACTAAATATAAAACCAAAATTGTAATCATATATAAACTAAATTTCAATATTAAACAAATATATTTTCTTTTACTTATAGATTTATGTTTTTAACTTTTAAAATATTATACTTAATTTATTAGGTCTAATATGTTGTTGTATGTAAACCATTATCATTTTAAAGCTACAACTTTTGAACAATTTGTATAAAATACTTAAATTGTTAATTTAAATATAACCTTATAAGATCAACTTAAATATAAGTTTTAGTTCAACTTAAACAACATAAAGAATATTTAAAAGTGATAAATTGTAGTGTCTTTCTAATAATGATTATAAGTTGGTTAATAAGATTAAATAAGTATAAAACCTAAAGTGTAATCATAAATAAACTAAATTTCAATATTTAAATAATATTTTTACTTCTACCTATAAAGTTATGTCCTTAACTTTGAATATATTATACTTAATTTATTAGATTTAATATGTTGTTGTATGTAAATCATTATCAATTTGCTACAACTTTTGAACAGTTTGGAGAAAATACTTAAATTATTAATTTAAATATAACATTACAATGTCAACTTCAATATAAATTTGCGTTCCACTTAAAAAACCCAAAGAATATTTTGTGAATTTTTAAAAATAATAAATTGTAGGCTAAATGCAAAAAACTAAATTGTAATATCAATTAAATAAAATATTTCCTCAATATATTTTTATAATCGTTAAAAGTTTTCAAATAATTAGCTTAAAATAACTTACAATAACAATAGTTAAAAATAACACTATATAAATGATTATATTGTTACCTTTAAAATCAAAAAAGTTGTTTGATGTTTTAAATAATTACAATGATAGAAATTAAAACGTTAAGCAAATCAATTTTAAAAAAATTAATTAATAATAACTATAAATAACAATAAACTATATATTATATTTTATTTTATTCATGAGTAACCCGCAGGTAGAGGTCATTCAAAACATTGACATTATGCAGTTTTAATAGATGTATATATTATCATATAATTCAAAATAGAGTAAATTACATGAATGGTCCCTATGGTTTAGAGTAGTTTGCGTGTTTGGTCCCTAACTTATATTTTTTAACACGGAAGGTCCCTACTATTTGTTTTTCTTACGCACTTGGTCCATGTCTTCTAATTTATTCAAATAAACACACCCCGAGCCCCAACCATTCAACTTACCTTACCTACCCTATAATTTTTCCCTATTTAAATAATAGTCTTTTTAGGTAAGACAGAGACGAAACGCGTAACCAAAACAAACAGTAGGGACAAAGCGCATAACAAAAACAAATAGTAGGTACCTTCCGAGTTAATAAATAAGTTAGGGACCAAGCGCAAATCACCTCAAACCATAGGGACCATTCGTGTAATTTACTCTTCAAAATAATCAATATACTATATCTCCTTAGTATACGAATTATTATATCAAATTTAACAATAACATTATTTTTATATTTAAAAAAAACATGTAAAGATTTCAGTTATATAAATGCTTCTGCACAACGCGCAGACATTCGCCTAGTTTAATATAAAATGAAACTTTGGTTTTTGCTTTCATCTTCTACTTCATGTTTCACGCAATATAAAAGAAAAAAAAGTAAAAACACGAACCATGAATGGTCTTTGGTACTTGGCTTATGAATAAAGGAAATAGCGAAACTAAGGTGGAGATGTCTTACCGCAGCAGGAGGTGGCTAATGGCGGCGGCAGCAGTGAGGGTTTGACGATGGCAAGAAAGTGGCCGGTGGTGGCTGCCTTGGTTTTTCTTCCTTTTTCTTGGTAGAAAACGGTGAGGGAAGGGCTGAGGTGATGTTTTATGATCAAATGGATTTATAAGGAGGTGGTTGGGTTGGTTTAGGTGGTGAAATGGTGATGGTGTTGGGTGTTTATGTAGGTATACCAAGAGAGAGATTGAGAGAGGTTTAGAGAGAGATTTTAAGAGAGGTTTAAATCAAGTTTTAGAGAGAGGTTATGCCTGGTGTTTTTAAGTGAGGAATGAATTTGTAAGCCTCTCTATGTGTAGTGTTAGTGATGCTAGAGGCCTTAGAGGGAACCATACTTCATCAAGTGTTCTTATACCACTTTGGAGAGTCTTGCACACAAAGAGAATGAAAGGAAGGAGAAAGATTGGCGGTCACATGGGAGAGAAGAAGTGGGAAGGCAAAAAAATGAGATTTCCATCTTCTTGCAAGTTATGTGGCCCCACATGAGGTCACATTACCTTAAATGCCCAAAACTAACTTATTTTGGTGTATCGGGATCCATATGTCGAGAAATTTTTCTGAAAGCGCCGTTAGATAGAGTTTAATATAAGGATTCCGGAACATCAAACAGATTAATTTTTGGAGTTACGAAACTCTTGGAAATTGTGTTCGAAGTTTCGCATTTAGATAGTCGTAAATTCGTTTTTCGCGAATTTTGTAAATATCTTCACTAAAAATATTTCGAGTATGAAATTAAATATCAGGCCATAGTCTGATTCCAAAAACGTTTTCTAAAAGAGCGAGTCGGAAATAAGCAAGTGTCTCAACGGATTAAAACAATTTAAGTAAAATAGGTAAAACCGGCGTTATACCGGTTTGGTTTCTTAAAACGGTCGGATTTTTTACGTACGAAATTCATTTTGGAAGTTCTTTATATTATCGGATTCAGGGAAACACATACTATGATTCTAGAATAATTGTTTCACTCGAAACTGCTTGTTACGAATTTTCAGTTTTTCAAACGTATTACTAAGGTTATAGTTTGTGCTACTTGATTCGTTTAAGATTTTATACATTTGGAAGGATGATATCATCAAGTATCATATAATAGTTGAAATAACTTATTTATTTTACTTAAGATACACTAAAAGTCAATAAGTTAAGTTACAATGAGACTCTCGGTGAATTGGCCGTCTATAATATTAGCCATAAATTCCGGGATGTCACACACTTAAGCATCGTGGCTCCATCCGGGAGTCGACACATGTCACTCTCTTATTGGGCCACGTCGCCCGCAATATTCTTGGATCTAGGGTCAGAATGCACGTCATGCATGGCACATACGACATGCATACAAAAATGATTTTGGAAAAATCATATCTTCTATGTACGAGCTCAGATCTTCACACTTTTTATATTTATGTGATGATCTTAACGATTACTACAACTTTCCTTTAGGTTGTTTTGGCTACTTTTGACTTTCATATTTTGGCCTAATGGGATTATAATTAAATTAGTTATAAAAATCATGTCTTCTTTATATGGCTTTGTTTTTAACATTATTTATCTTAATGTTCTCACCTCGAGAAGTACTACGACTTATCATATCTTTACCCTCTTTATATTTATGTGATGATCTTAACAAGTACTATAACTTTCCTTTAGGTTGTTTCGGCTACTTTTGACTTTCATATTTTGGCGTAATAGGGTTATAATTAAATTATTTATAAAAATCATGTCTTCTTTATATGGCTCCATTTTTGACATTATTTGTCTTAACGTTCTCACCTCGAGAAGTAATACAACTTTTCTTTTGGTGACACTAGCTAAAATGTAGCACCTGATTCCTGGTACGTAAAATTTATCTTAGTGTTTTTCATTTTTAGCCTTGGACTCGCCGAGTTGTAGGTCCGACTCGCCGAGTAGAGACGGGATCCGAAACACGTTTAAGTTGGCGACTCGGCGAGTCCATATTCTGGACTCGGCGAGTCCCTGCTGTCTGATGAAACCCTAAATTTCAAGGGTTTGCACCCTATTTAAACCCTCTTATCCGCCCCCAAGCTTGCCCCCTTCACCCTCAGAGCTCTATACTTCGTTCAAGCCTTGTTCCTTGTGAGATTGAAGCATTTTGGTGTGTTTTCTTGAAGATTTGAAGAGGGAAGGAGAGTAGATCAAGAAGAGAAGACGGAGGCCAGGCATATTTGGGTTATCTCAGTGATTTCCTTGAGGTATATCTTAGTTTCCCTCTGTTTTCATGCTTATTATCCCTTGTAGCTCCATGAAAGTCCTTCTTGAGCCTTTCCCCAAGCTTGTTTGTGTTTTAGGGTTCATAAGATGTTGTTTAGCCTCTAGATCTAGGCATGATTGAGCTCCAAGAGCTTAGATCTACTACCTTTATGGAGCCATATTGCATGAAAGCCCTAGATCTACTCTTTTAGTGCATTTTGAGCCCTAAAACCCTCATGGGTGTTTATTTACACGTAAAGTTGGAAACTTTACGTGTTAATTAGGCCCTAGAAACCCAGATCTATGAATGGCATGATCTGGATTCAAGCAGCGTCGTGTGTATAGTTTTTGCATGTGGCAGACTCGGCGAGTCGTTCATCGGACTCGGCGAGTCGAGTCGCGAGTCCCCGAGTTCTCCCTTTTCGTGGTTGCAGGGTGGAGTAGTGAGTCACGGGGTGTGACTCAGTGGGTTGGAAGCCAGACTCACCCATGAAGAAACTCGGCGAGTCAATGCCCTGACTCGGCGAGTCCAAGGCAATCTTCTTGCATCAAGAACAGACTTGGCGAGTTGTTCATACAACTCGGCGAGTCGCAGCATAGCATGTTCTTCGGATGAAGAAGAACTCGGCGAGTTGTTCATACAACTCGGCGAGTAGATGAAGGACTATTGGCCCTTAGTTTAGAAGGGGAACTCATCGAGTCAATGCTTAAGTCAACGAGTATAGATGGCTTTATGGTTGGACAAAGGGATAGGGACTCGACGAGTTGGTAAGTCAACTCGGCGAGTCGGGTCAACTGACAGTTGACTTTGACTTTGACTTCCGCTCTTGATGGGTAAGGGGTAAATGGTCATTTTACCCTGAGGTTGATTAGCAGTATTTGAGTAAGTGTTTGTGGGGAGTTCTAGCCGGAGGACTTCCGGGTCAGCAACAGCAGCAGCAGAAGACCGTCAATTCCCACGCACATTAGCAACTACTTTGAGGTGAGTTACCTTCCAGTAGCGGTGGGTCTACAGCCACAATTCCGGCCCACCATTAGGAGTTGTATGTTAGATGACTGTCTTTGTGATATCATCTTGGTTTGCTACTACTTGATATGTTATATGCTGGCATGATATGTATATGTGATAGTAGCAGAGTTCGGTTGTTAGGACCGAAGGGTAGGTCAGACACCCCAGATATGTCTGACAGTATGCGATGATATGTTTATATGCTAGCATGATATGTTATATGTGATAGTGGTAGTAGGAGGGGAATAGTCCCCAAGTTCGGTCGTTAGGACCTAAGGGTAGATCGGACACCCCAGATATGTCTGATAATATGTTATGTTATGATATATGTGATAGTAGCAGTAGGGGTGAAATAGTCCCCGAGGATCGGTTATTAGGACCGATGGGTAGTCAGCACCCCAGAATGGCTTGACATGGGTAGTCAGCACCCCAAAACGGCTTGACACGGGTAATTCGGCACCCCAGAATGGCCGTACCGGGTAGGTCGGGCACCCCAGAATTGCCCGGCAGTATGTATGATATGTGATTGTATGGTATGTGGTAAGATGGGGGAACTCACTAAGCTTCGTGCTTATAGTTTTCAGTTTTGGTTTCAGGTACCTCTTCGTCGAAGGGGAAAGAGTCGGCACAGTAGCGGTACATCACACACACATGCTTTGTAATCCGCGCTATGGGATCCTCTTAGGGTTTTGTACTCTGATAGTATTATGTTTATGAAATGGTTTCCAGACAAGCAACATCTTTTATGAAATGACATGATCCGTGAATGATTTATTTCTATTGTTTTGCAAATTGTATGTTTTGAAAATGAAATTTTTGGCTTCTATTTTTGGGACGTTACAAGTTGGTATCAGAGCCCTGGTTTGAGGGATTCGGACACACCTTCGGGTGAGACTAAACTCAAATCGAGGGATTAAAAGATTTTAAAGAAGAAAATATTTTCTAAAAGCTAAGTAAAGAGTTTTAAGAAGGAAAAAAGTGTGTGATGTGCGCGACCGGCCGAGCTCAAGTAAGTATTCCCCAAAGTACCCATACAAGCTTATGTTATGTTTATCGGTTTCAGTAGAACAACATGCTAGACTAGGACTAAGGATCTTGGAGTGATGCCTTATGTGACTGCTTTACGTGCTTCATTGAATGAAAACTGCATGCTAGAATTGAGTAGACAGTAGTAGGATAGCCTGTTTAGGTTATACCTAATAGTATGAGTTTAGCATTGTATGCTAGTCGGTTTCTCTTTATGAGGACGGATTTGATTGAGATTGTTTCCTGTGATCTGAATGCTGCTTGCTTTGTGCTTTGTGGGATTCTGAGTGATGGGAGTTAGACATTAGGTGAATACGTCGCGTCACATGTGCATAGGTTTGAATAATCTTAGAGTGTTGGACTTGGCTCTATTGCGTAGCTCTTGTCTGATTCTAACCGTTGTAGAGCCGAGTTTGTTATTCAAATGATTATATGAGCCTCACCACGTGTGATGCTATTCAGGTAATGGCTAACTGGCATTACAAGGAGGCCTTCAGCAGCTGAGGACCGGGTAGAGTAGAGTTAGAGATTTTCCTAGGGCAAGCCTCGGATGAGTATAGCAGTGATCAACGGTAGTGAAAGGGACCTGGTGGAGTCAAGGCAGTCCTTGGAGAAGGTACAGATAGATGTGGAAGGTAGTATGGGCCCGTACTACTGAAAGCAGAGGATCCGTACCCGAACCGAGGAGGGCCAAGATAAGACCAGGAAACTTGTAGTGGGAGTGACCCCTCCAGAGGTATCAGTATCGCTAATGGTTATTAATTTACGTATCGTAGAATGGTGGTACTATGTTCGAGGCCAGCAGTTGGCAGTACAGGAGAGGGATCGGGCTCGGGATCAGGATCCGAGCCAGTAGATGAGGGGCTACGCGAGTTCATCGCGTCAGAGATTACCAGAGGCATCCTTAAGTCGACCCCCATTATCTTCGGGTTGATCAAAGAAGGGATATTGGAGCTGATGGAGGATCGTCTCCAGGCATTCAGGAGCGACCTGGCATCTGGCCAGTCGGGATCTCGCACACTATGCTTCAAGGACTTCCGGGGCAGTGGTGCGCCGAATTTTCATGGAGCGAAGGACCCCATAGCTGTCAGACGATGGATTGCCGACATTGAGCCCGCACAGATTATTAGCTTCTGCCCTGAGGGGTCGAAGGTGAGGTTTGCAGCAGGGTGTTTACGATATCGAGCTAGGGATTGGTGGGAGTCCGTGGGTGACTCGTTGGGAGCCTCAGTTGTCGAGGCTATGACTTGGTCGGACTTCGCGACCAGGTTCAGGGCAGAGTTTGCGCCGGCTGTCGAGCTTCAACAGCTGGCCAGAGAGTTCTTGGATATGAGATAAATGACGGAGACTATGGCGGAGATCACCGCCAAGTTCCGAGAGAGGGCGTTGTTGGTGCCCCAGTACGCGGGCGATAAGGATATGAGGAGGACCCGCTACCATAACATGCTCTGAGCTGATATTCGAGAGCATGTCAGTTTTTCAGCTTGCCCTACCTTGGACTTTATGATTGCCAGGGCGAGGGAGAGGCAGATAGATCTGGAGCACATCTGGAAGAGGAAGACGGAGGAGGGATAGACAGGAGGGGCTTCGGGGAAGAAGCCCAAGGGATCAGATGGTAGGCCGAAAGGCCAGTCAGGACCGAGCCGCTGTAGGAAATGCGGCAGGCCTCATGAGGGGGCATGTAGACTGGGATCGCCGGGCTGCTATAAGTGCGGCAAGACGGGGCATTTCAGCAGGGATTGTACCGCCCCTGCACCTGTGATTCAGACATTGGAGTTGCTGTGTTTCCACTGCAACCACAGGGGCCACAAGAAGGCCAATTGCCCCCAGTTTACAGCGTCAGCGCCGGTTAAGGCGCCGGCTCCAGCTACCCTGCGGATTATAGATGGCCGGCAGGGCAAGGCAGAGGCTCCAGTGGTGAGGAGCCGGGCGTTTTAGCTGACGGCAGAGGAGGCACGCGCCGCACCCGTTGTGGTGACGGGTATGATTCTTTCCCTCTACTTTAATTTTTATGATGTTATGTTATTGATATGTGCTTTGTGTATATGCATTAGGATCGTTCCATGTGAACGGTATTCCTGTCCAGGTGTTGTTCGACTCGGGTGCCACCCGATCATTTGTTTCCCTTGCGTTTAGCAAGAGGTTTACTGAGTCTTCGGGCGTGTTGGATTGCCCTTTAGAGGTAGAGATTGTCGATGATCGCTCGGTGCGAGCGTCAGCAGTATTCAGAGATTATGTCCGAAGGTTATTTGAGGAGCGCTATTTGGTAGATTTGGTTCCCATCCCTTTACGGGGGAACAAGGTGATTATAGGCATGGATTGGTTGAGCCCTAATGGGGCGGTGATAGATTGCGCACAACAGCTAGTGCGGACCAGGACCCCGAGTGAGGGAGAATTGGTGATCCACGACGAAAGGCCACATCGTGGACCCGCAGTGTGTTCAGCAGCGAGGGCTAGGCGCTACCTTCAGCAGGGTTGCACGGGATATGTCGCGTACGTTATGGATACCCAGGATGCGGGTAAGGCGATGGTGAGTGAGGTTCCAGTGGTGCGAGACTAAGCTGATGTGTTTCCGGAGGAGCTTCCTAGAATACCTCCGGAGCGTCAGGTAGAGTTCAGGATCGACCTAGTTCCTGGTGCTGCTCCGATAGCCAAGGCACCCTATCGGTTGGCTCCTCCCGAGATGCAGGAGTTATCTACGCAGCTGTAGGAGCTGCTAGACAAGGGATTTATTCGACCGAGCAATTCACCGTGGGGAGCCCCGATCGTATTTGTGAAGAAGAAGGACGGGTCGCATTGGATGTGTATAGATTACCGGGAGCTGAATAAGGTAACGGTGAAGAACCGTTACCCACTCCCAAGGATTGATGGTCTCTTTGATCAGTTACAGGGAGCATCTTGGTTCTCCAAGATCGATTTGCGTTCAGGTTATAATCAGGTGAGGGTCGGGGAGGACGATGTACAGAAGACCGCGTTTCGGACGCGCTATGGCCATTATGAGTTTGTGGTGATGCCGTTTGGGCTCACAAATGCTCCTGCCGCGTTCATGGACCTCATGAACCGCGTGTGTAGACCGATGCTGGATCGGTCAGTGATAGTTTTCATTGATGGCATCTTGGTTTATTCCAAGACGCAGGAGGAGCACGAGGAGCATCTGAGAGAGGTTTTGGAGACCTTGAGGAGGGAGAGCTTGTATGCCAAGTTCTCCAAATGTGAGTTTTGGTTGCGCGAGGTGCAGTTTCTTGGGCACCTCGTCAACCAGAACGGGATTTCAGTAGACCCGGCCAAGGTGGAGGCCGTGATGACATGGGAGGTTCCGAAGTCTCCATCCGAGATTCAGAGTTTCCTAGGATTAGCAGGGTATTATCGGAGATTCATTAAGGATTTCTCCAAGATAGTCGTACCCCTGACACGGTTGACTAGGAAAGTCGTGGTCTTTCGGTGGGGGCCTGAGCAGTAGGCAGCGTTCGAGATTCTGAGGTAGAGATTGTGCGAGGCGCCAATCTTAGCCCTGCCCGAGGGCGTGGAGGATTTTGTGGTATATTGTGATGCGTCGATCTCAGGCTTAGGCGTAGTATTGATGCAGAAGGGCATGTCATTGCTTATGCCTCGAGGCAGCTGAAGCCTCATGAGGCGAACTACATGACACATGATTTAGAGTTGGGAGCGGTAGTGTTCGCCCTCAAGATTTGGCGGCATTACCTCTACGGGGTTCGTTGTACCATTTACACGGACCACAAGAGTTTGAGGTACCTCATGGATCAGCCGAATCTGAACATGAGGCAGCGTCAATGGTTGGACGTGGTGAAGGATTATGATTGCGAGATCCTTTACCACTCGGGAAAGGCCAACGTAGTGGCCGATGCGCTTAGCCGTAAGGCAGCACCGATCAAGGATGTGTGTATGAGGATGACGGTGGTGACACCATCGTTAGAGCAGATTCGGGAAGCCCAGCAGGAGGCTATGAGGGAGGAACATCGGATGTAACATCCCGAAATATCAAGAGTAAAGTTGAAGGGCTAAAAGAGTAAATTGGGAAAGAGTGACTCGGCGAGTCCATGGGTGACTCGGCGTGTAGAGTCGCGGCTTTGTCGCGTGTCAAGTAGCCCACTCGGCGAGTTAACGAGATGGAGTCGGCGAGTAGGCACTGAGTGGAGAAAACCCTAATTCTCGGGGTTGAGCCCTATATAAGGAACATTATGTTTCCTCCCCAGCCTCTTTATCACCCCCTTATGTCCCAGAAACCCTAATTTCGTGGAGAGACCCCATTGTTGAGCAAATTGGAGCTTGGAGAGGTGGTTGTTGAAGAGATCTTGAAGAAGAAGAGGCTTGGATCAAAGGGCTTTGCAAGGATTCAGGATAATCTTCTCTTGGAGCTTCCTTTTGAGGTATCTTTCCATTGTTTGAGCTGCTATTGTCTAGATTCTTCATGTTTGGGGGTGTTGAGATCATATCTTTTGGTGTTTTGGAGCTTAGAGGTTAGATCTGAGGTTGCTACCTCAGATCTGGAATGGAGAAGGATTGGAAATGCCTGAAAGTCCCTGTGTTTGAGTATGTAGTGAAGCTATCATGTCCCAAACCTTAGCCCTAAAGTGTAAAAGGCCTAGATCTCCTTGGATTCACGTAAAGTTTGCCACTTTACGTGATGGATGAGTTGTAGGAGACTAGATCTATGTTTTGGACCAATTGCATGGCCTGGAATGCTTCTGTATGGATTCAGACCGGTGGTACTCGGCGAGTCACATGGGTGTACTCGACGAGTTGCTTGAAGATGAGCTGGAACTCGACGAGTTGGAAGAACAATTCGGCAAGTTGGATGAAGATGTCCTGGAACTCGGCGAGTTGTATGAACAACTCGGCGAGTAGGTTGAGGATAGCCTTAGACTTGGCGAGTCTGTTCTTGGACTCGGCGAGTCTTGTCGAAGAGTCCCAATATTTTCTGGTTGAGTCGAGAATCGGTGAGTCAAGGGATGACTCAATGAGTTATGTGCAAGTGGACTCAGAGTTGTGGGACTCGGCGAGTCTCAAGATGACTCGGCGAGTTGAGTCGCGGATTGGGGAATGTTCTGAGCATGGGGACTCGACGAGTCGACGGGTTGACTCGGCGAGCAGGGTCAACCAGGAGGGTTGACTTTGACTGAGGACTTTGACTTTGACCAAGAGTTAACCGTTGACTTTTAGGGCTTGGTCAGCGAATGTGGCCTTTGGGCCAAGAGAGGGGTAAAATAGTCTTTTACCCCTAAAAGGGTGCCATGAGAGGGTTGATTCTAGTCTCAAGAGTTATATTCATGAGAGTATATGCCTTACGTGTTAGGCGGTGGCGAGTTCGAGATTCAAGTGTGGGGATATCTGCTTTCTGCTTGCCAGGTGAGTCTTCTCACTATACTTTACCTTGAGTAGGTAACCAGAGTTATGTGACAGAGTATTTGTATGCTATGTATGTTATGTGTTGTACTGCATTATGAATGAGATTTTAAACAAGTGTTTCTAAGAATTAAACGATTATTTTTAAATGAAAAATTGTTTTGAAATTTTCGGTGTTACATCGGAAGAGCGAGCGAATAGTGGGTCAAGTCACCTCCTTTGATTATGTTAGCCGAGGATTATTGACACTACACCGTAGGGTGTGGGTGCCGTATCACGGAGGCATGCGCCAGATCTTGATGGAGGAGGCGCACAAATCCCGATTCTCTATTCATCCAGGGGCGACGAAGATGTATCGGGATCTTCGTCTTGACTATTGGTGGCCCTGCATGAAGCGGGATGTGGCGTGGTATGTCGAGCGGTGCTTGACCTGCAGGAAGGTCAAGGCCGAGCTTCAGAGACCGCACGACAAGATGCAGCCGTTGGATATCCCGTTGTGGAAATAGGAGGATTGTACGATGGATTTTATCACAAAGCTTCCACGGACGGCGCGAGGAGTATATTCGATTTGGGTCATCGTGGATCAATTGACCAAGAGTGCCCATTTTATTCCGATTCAGGAGAGTATCTCGTCCGAAAAGTTGGCCGATATCTATATCAGGGAGATAGTGGCGCGGCACGGGATGCTAGTGTCAGTGATATCAGATCGAGATGTGCGCTTCACTTCCAGGTTTTGGAAGAGGTTTCATGATGAGTTGGGCACTCGTCTGCATTTTAGCACCGCCTTTCACCCGCAGACGGATGGTCAGAGTGAGCGGACCATCCAGACCTTGGAGGATATGTTGTGTCACACCCCAAAACCAAGAACGGCGGAAACGTTCTGGGGCGGAGGACGTCATGTAAAGTATCACAACACAGTATATGTAAATAAGCAAACAACATCATCCATTGCATTAAATATATAATTTTAATACAAGCGTGTTCTGTACAGTTATAGACACCAAAAATAATGTAAATCAAAATAATAAGATGAGTCTTGGATGCGCTCCATCTTCTCAAAAGCTGGCCTCGGTACCTGTCTACTGATGACCTGAGAATACAAGTTATTTTGAAAGAGTTTATCAGCATTAAGCTGGTGAGTTCATAAGTGTTTTAGTGTCGATGTTTGCTATCAAAACGTTTGAACATGTCTCAATTGTAAGTTTGTAAAATGTAAGTAATTGTTTGTAAGTGTTTGTACAAGTTTGAATCTCTCAGAAAAACCTATATTTTCTATTAAAGTAGCCTTCTACCAAGGCTTAACTGTTTTGTATGCTCGTTTGTTGTAAAAGTGTGTAATTTCCCAAGTATAACTATCATTTAACAAAATATAGTTTGTACATTAAAGTTTAAGTGAAACAATCACTAAAAGTATGTAATGGGTAAATTATTGTACTACTATAGTGTTGTATTTATAGGAACTACTGCTGTACTAACTACCTTAAACCGGATTTATAGGAACAAGGCTGGACATGAGCACAACCTACCATCCACAGACCGACGGACAGAGTGAGAGGACCATCCAAACACTGGAAGATATGTTGCGAGCCTGTGTGATTGACTTCGGGAAGGCATGGGATACTCATTTTCCCCTTGTCGAGTTTTACTATAATAACAGTTATCACACGAGCATCAAGGCTACTCCATTTGAAGCCTCTACGGCCGAAAGTGCAGATCCCCTCTATGCTGGGCTGAGGTGGGTGATACCCAATTAGCCAGGGGGCAAGCTTCCGACAGTACTCTCACTGGTCCAGAGATTATTCGGGAAACGACATAGAAAATCGTTCAGATCCGTGAACGATTGAAAGCCTCTAGAGACCGACAGAAGAGCTACACTGATAAACGAAGAAAACCTTTGGAATTTCAGGTGGGAGACCAAGTCCTTCTCAAAGTCTCACCCTGGAAAGGCTTGATACGCTTTGGCAAGCGTGGGAAGCTTAATCCGAGGTACATAGGGCCTTTCGAGATTCTTGCAAGAGTCGGCCCCGTAGCTTACAAACTCGACCTACCCGACGCACTTCGTAACGTACATTCTACATTCCACGTATCTAACTTGAAAAAGTGTCTGTCCAACGAGACTCTTGTAATCCCACTCGACGAGAGCCTCAACTTCGTGGAAGAACCGGTAGAGATCATGAACTGTGAGGTCAAGCAGACGAAGCAAAGCCGTATCCCGATCGTGAAGGTTCGCTGGAACGCCAAGCGAGGACCGGAATTCACTTGGGAACGCGAGGATCAGATGAAACTGAAATACCCTCATCTTTTCGCTTAATTGTTTGTAACTTCTTATTTGCTTAAATTATAATTTCAGGACAAAATTCCTTCTAACGAGGGGATGATGTGACAACCCGAAATTTCCATTTTGTACGAACATTATCTATTCAATAGAAGCTAGTCCTGTTTTAATGAATTTCAGACTTTTCCGAATAAGTTTGTGTACATTACGGTTTATGTTTAAGGAGATATCAGGAGAGTGGATGCTCATGGGTTTGTGAAACTTGAGTATCTCAAAACTTCTTAATGTTAGAGTTCAATTCCGGAATAAAAATATTTTTTGCCAAAAATATTTCAGGACTATAAATAGATTTCTAAACTAAATTCATTCATTATTCACATTTCCAACTAGAGAAAAGTCATTTTCTCTCTCACGGATCTTCGGGTTTTCATCCCAAATCATGAGTACACTCCTCTAGTTGTGTTATAACGCTTGTTTTATGCTTAATAACATAGATTGTATGTCTAATATATGAGATTCAGGAGTTTACTGCCCAAGAACGTTCTTGGGGAGTAAACTCCAAAATGAAGCTTAAAGGCTATCTAGTCCCATTTCCTTGTTAGGTAACTAGCTTAGGATAATATGTATGATCATTTGAGACTAGAAAACAATCAAGAACACATAGCTTTAGGTGTTTACAGCCCAAGAGCTTCTTGGACCGTGAACACCAAATTCAAGGGCTTAAATGTGCCCTAAGCACTCCTAAAGGCCTTAGACTTTAATCCTCAATTACTTCTAGTTAATTTGGAGACATTAACTCATCAAGAACACCCCTTAAAGGGAGTTTACAGCCAAGGAATTACTCTTGGGCCGTAAACACCAAATAAGGGCACCAAAGTGTGCCTAGGGTCCTCCATAGCGTTAAACAAATGCCTAGAAATTATCCTACTTGTGTTTGGGACTTGAAAGAATTAAAACACTCATCCCATGAGAGTTTACGACCGTAAACTCTAAGGGATATGGTCTTTTGGCCGTAAACTCCTCAAAGGAGTATTATCTATGCCCTAAACTACCCAAAGGATTAAACCACCAAGCTAGGCTTATTCTAGAAATCATTTAGCACTTCAAAACACACATTACCACCAAGATTGGAGTTCACGGCCATAAACTCAAGGGTTTATGACCGTAAACTCCTTGTGTGGGGTTTATTGGGTAATAAACTCTTATATAAAGCCCTTTGGTACATTAAACCCCTTTAGCCTTGTCGCATAGCAACTTAGATGCAACCATTAGGACCTATAACACTTATACAAATTGTTTACATGTTCCTGAGTGTCCCAACTTATTTCATTAAGTTATTATTTGGCTAATTAGTTATATATATGCTCACTATATGATAACTAGGCTCGTGCGTGTGAACAAGTCTCCGTTTGCCACCTAGCACGGTATCCGATACTACAATCCAATCCACTCACCATAAGTGAGTTCATACCCCTTTAATTAACATTTGAAATACTTTTAAATGTTTTAAATACTTTATGGGGGGATACAAGTTAAATACTTATAGTTATTGCATCAATCACATGTGATTACATCAATCACATGTGATTAATAACTAGAAAACCAATCATTTTATCACTGTTCAAACTGTTTTACTTCAAAATGTTTTACAAACTCTTTTACTTATCAAATGCTTTTATTAAACTTTGTTTTACTTCTTATAAATTGCATGCCCATATATATGTATAGATATATAAGAAATGTTTAAAGGGCTTAGGAAGGCCATCCGCCCTATTTCCTTTTTCTCGATTTGGATGTGGTCTGGTGGGATTTCGGATAACCGTCCGAAGGTCGTTTCAATATTAGTTATCAATCAAATATACATATATAGACATAAAAGTACTTCCCTATTTATACTTATCAGTACATCATCAGTAAGTTACCATCGGGGTAACATAGGATCATACTACTACAATTTCTAGATCAACGAGTCAGTTCATTCATGAGTCAATACTTATTACTAAGAGTACATATACAATGATAATAGAACAAGTAACATTACATTACATATACACGAATACGTTAACAATTGTGATCCACTGTATGGGAGCATGCCTTAACTGTCATGACCCGAGTTGTAGCCAGAGTCTCTTGAAGGGAGAGCGTGAGTTTGCGTATAGATCTATACTGGATTGACTATCCTACACCTTGCTGCTAGCTACAGCGGGACCGGCAGGTCTGCGGGTGCCAAACGTCATACCTTATTTTTCGACTATACGTTGTCGTTGTTACCAGTCTATAGTATGGTGGAATGTTGTAGTGATTGCCAGAATCTTGAGGTGAACCTACTATCTCTATCGGAGATAATGGACATAGGTACACCATGTAGCCGTACGATTTCCCTAATGTATGTTCTCGTAAGTTTCTCCATCTTGTCAGTTTCTTTGATAGGCAGGAAGTGTGCAGACTTGGTCAATCTATCGACGATGACCCATATGGTATCAAGTCCACCCGTTGTCTTGGGCAACTTGGTTATGAAATCCATAGTGATCGGCTCCCAGTTCCATTCTGGAATCTCTGGTTGTTGCAGTAAACCAGAGGGCTTCTGGTACTCGACCTTAACCTTTGCGCAAGTAAGGCATTTACTTACGAAGGTAGCAATCTCTGCTTTCATATTAGGCCACCAGTATAGCTTTTTAAGATCCAGATACATCTTATCTGAACCTGGGTGGACGGAATACCGAGTATTATGCGCCTCGGTCATGACCAAGTCTCGGAAACCACCGTGTTTCGGTGTCCAGATCCGGTTCATGAAATATAAGGCTCCGTCACCCTTTGCTTCTAAATTCTTGTCCATTCCCCTAAGGGATTCACTCGTCGCATTTTCAGGTTTCATGGCTTCAAGTTGAGCTGCCTGAATTTGCTTAGACAAGTGTGAATGGATGGTTATTGACAATGACTTGACCTTGCGACCAGAATATTCCTTCCGACTTAGGGCGTCTGCTACTACGTTGGCTTTACCCATATGATAATGAATATTGTATTCGTAGTCATTGAGTAGCTCGACCCACCGTCGTTGTCTCATGTTGAGCTTCTTCTGATCGAAAATGTGTTGTAAACTCTTGTGGTCGGTAAAGATAGTGCTCTTCGTCCCATACAAGTAATGTCTCCAGATCTTCAAAGCAAACACCGCTGCTCCCAGTTCAAGATCGTGGGTCGTGTAGGTAACTTCGTGTGTCTTCAATAACTATCCAATAAACCCCACACAAGGAGTTTACGGTCATAAACCCTTGAGTGTACGGCCGTGAACTCCAATCATGCTGGTAATGTGTGTTTTGAAGTGCTAAATGATTTCTAGAATAAGCCTAGCTTGGTGGTTTAATCCTGTGGGTAGTTTAGGGCATAGATAATACTCCTTTGAAGAGTTTACGGCCAAAAGACCATATCCCTTAAAGTTTACGGCCGCAAACTCTCATGGGATGGGTGTTTTAATTCTTTCAAGTCCCAAACACAAGTAGGATAATTTCTAGGCATTTGTTTAAGGCTATGGAGGACCCTAGGCACACTTTGGTGCCCTTATTTGGTGTTTACGGCCCAAGAGTAATTCCTTGGCTGTAAACTCCCTTTAAGGGGTGTTCTTGATGAGTTAATGTCTCCAAATTAGCTAGAAGTAATTGAGGATTAAAGTCTAAGGCCTTTAGGAGTGATTAGGGCACATTTAAGCCCTTGAATTTGGTGTTCACGGTCCAAGAAGCTCTTGGGACGTAAACACCTAAAGCTATGTGTTCTTGATTGTTTTCTAGTCTCAAATGATCATACATATTATCCTAAGCTAGTTACCTAACAAGGAAATGGGACTAGATGGCCTTTAAGCTTCATTTTGGAGTTTACTCCCCAAGAATGTTCTTGGGCGGTAAACTCCTGAATCTCATATATTAGACATACAATCTATGTTATTAAGCATAAAACAAGCATTATAACACAACTAGAGGAGTGTACTCACGATTTGGGATGAAAACCCGAAGATCCGTGAGAGAGAAAATGGCTTTTCTCTAGTTGGAAATGTGAATAATGAATGAATTTAGTTCAGAAATCTATTTATAGTCCTAAAATATTTTTGGCAGAAAATATTTTTATTCCGGAATTGAACTCTAACATTAAGAAGTTTTGAGATACTCAAGTTTCACAAACCCATGAGCATCC
Source organism: Lactuca sativa (assembly GCF_002870075.4). Taxonomy (NCBI): domain Eukaryota; kingdom Viridiplantae; phylum Streptophyta; class Magnoliopsida; order Asterales; family Asteraceae; genus Lactuca; species Lactuca sativa. The sequence continues at coordinate 107,398,272 of NC_056624.2, read as the reverse complement.
ACTCTCCTTATATCTCCTTAAACATCAACCCTAATGTACACAAACTTATTCGGAAAAGTCTGAAATTCATTGAAACATGACTAGCTTCTATTGAATAGATAATGTTCGTACAAAATGGAAATTTCGGGTTGTCACATGTTGCCGGCATGCGTGCTAGACTTCGGTGGTAGTTGGGATACCTATCTTCACTTGGCTGAGTTCTCGTACTAGAACAGCTATTGACCGTCCCCCATTCGAGATGTTGTATGGACGGAGGTGCAGGACCCCGATATGTTGGGGTGAGGTTGGCCAGAGGGTCATGGGGAGCACCGTGGTGGTGCTCAAGACGACCGAGAGAATCCAGCAGGTTCAAAGCAGGCTTCAGACTGCACAAAGTCGGCAGAAAAGTTACGCCGACAAGCGTCGATCAGACCTGGAATTCCAGTTCAGGGATATGGTTCTCCTGAAAGTGTCGCCTTGGAAAGGCGTCATTCGATTCAGGAAGCGGGGCAAGTTGGGCCCGAGATACATTGGTCCATTCAGGGTTGTAGCCCGAGTGGGCAAGGTGGCATATAGGCTGGATCTGCCAACCGAGCTCAGTCAGATCCACAGCACCTTCCATGTTTCCCAGCTGTGGAAGTGCCTCGTGGATGATTTAGCGGTGGTGTCGTTAGAGGATATACAGGTTGATGATAGCCTGAACTACATTGAGCGCCCAGTCGAGATCCTCGACCGGAAGTCGAAGGATCTAAGGAACAAGAGGGTGGAATTAGTGAAGGTGCAATGCCAACACCGAAAGGGTTCGGAATGGACTTGGGAGCCGGTGGAAGAAATGATGGAGCCTTACCCCGAGCTGTTTTAGGACCGAGCAGCAGACTTCGAGGACGAACTCTAAAATAAGTGGAGGACATTTGTTGCACCTGATTCCTGGTACATAAATTTATCTTAGTGTTTTTTCATTTTTAGCCTTGGACTCGGCGAGTTGTAGGTCCGACTTGCCGAGTAGAGACGGGATCCGAAACACGTTTAAGTTGGCGACTCGACGAGTCCATATTCTGGACTCGGCGAGTCCCCGCTGTTTGATGAAACCCTAATTTCAGGGTTTGCACCCTATTTAAACCCTCTTATCCGCCCCCAAGCTCGCCCCCTTCACCCTCAGAGCTCTATACTTCATTCAAGCCTTGTTCCTTGTGAGATTAAAGCATTTTGGTGTGTTTTCTTGAAGATTTGAAGAGGGAAGGAGAGTAGATCAAGAAGAGAAGAAGGAGGCTAGGCATATTTGGGTTATCTCAGTGATTTCCTTGACGTATATCTCAGTTTCCTTCTTTTTTCATGCTTAATGTCCCTTGTAGCTCCATGAAAGTCCTTCTTGAGCGTTTCCCCAAGCTTGTTTGTGTTTTAGGGTTCGTAATATGTTGTTTAGCCTCTAGATCTAGGCATGATTGAGCTCCAGGAGCTTGGATCTACTGCCTTTATGGAGCCATATTGCATGAAAGCCCTAGATCTACTCTTTTAGTGCATTTTGAGCCCTAAAACCCTCATGAGTGTTTATTTACACGTAAAGTTGGAAACTTTACATGTTAATCAGGCCCTAGAAACCCAGATCTATGAATGGCATGAGTTGGATTCAAGCAGACTCGCGTGTATAGTTTTTGCATGTAGCAGACTCGACGAGTCGTTCATCGGACTCAGCAAGTCGAGTCGCGAGTCCCCGAGTTTTCCCTTTTCGTGGTTGCAGGGTGGAGTAGTGAGTCATGGGGTATGACTCAGTGGGTCGGAAGCCAGACTCACCCATGAAGAAACTTGGCGAGTCAATGCCCTGACTCGGCGAGTCCAAGGCAATCTTCTTGCGTCAAGAACAGACTCGGCGAGTTGTTCATACAACTCGGCGAGTCGCAGCATAGCATGTTCTTCGGATGAAGACGAACTCGGCGAGTTGTTCATACAACTCGGCGAGTAGGATGAAGGACTATTGGCCCTTAGTTTACAAGGGGAACTCGTCGAGTCAATGCTTAACTCGACGACTAGAGACGGGTTTATGGTCGGACAAAGGGATAGGGACTCGGCGAGTTGGCAAGTCAACTCGGCGAGTCGGGCCAACTGACAGTTGACTTTGACTTTGAATTTGGCTCTTGATGGGTAAGGGGTAAATGGTCATTTTACCCTGAGGTTGATTAGCAGTATTTGACTAAGTGTTTGTGGGGATTTTTAGCCGGAGGACTTCCGGGTCAGCAGCAGCAGCAGAAGATCGTCAGTTCCCACACAGATCAGCAGCTACTTTGCGGTGAGTTACCTTCCAGTAGCGGTGGGTCTACGGCCACAATGCCGACCCACCAGTAGGAGCTGTATGTTAGATGATTGTCTTTGTGATATCATCTAGGTTTGCTACTACCTGATATGTTATATGCTGGCATGATATGTATATGTGATAGTAGTAGAGTTCGGTTGTTAGGACCGAAGGGTAGGTCAGACACCCCAGATATGTCTGACAATATGCGATGATATGTTTATATGCTGGCATGATATGTTATATGTAATAGTGGTAGTAGGAGGGGAATAGTCCCCAAGTTCGGTCGTTAGGACCTAAGGGTAGATCGGACACCCCAGATATGTCTGATAATATGTTATGTTATGATATATGTGATAGTAGCAGTAAGGGTGAAATAGTCCCCGAGGATCGGTTGTTAAGACCGACGGGTAGTCAGCACCCCAGAATGGCTTGACATGGGTAGTCAGCACCCCAAAACGGCTTGACACGGGTAATTCGGCACCCCAGAATGGCCGTACCGGGTAGGTCGGGCACCCCAGAATTGCCCGACAGTATGTATGATATGTGATTGTATGGTATGTGGTAAGATGGGGGAACTCACTAAGCTTCGTGCTTATAGTTTTCAGTTTTGGTTTCAGGTACCTCTTCGTCGAAGGGGAAAGAGTCGGCACAGTAGCGGTACATCACACACACATGCTTTGTAGTCCGCGCTATGGGATCCTCCTGGGGTTTTGTACTCTGATAGTATTATGTTTATGAAATGGTTTCCAGACAAGCAACATCTTTTATGAAATGACATGATCCGTGAATGATTTATTTCTATTGTTTTGCAAATTGTATGTTTTGAAAATGAAATTTTTGGCTTCTATTTTTGGGACGTTACATAAAACTCGACCGATTTCTAAATCCTATTTTGACGTTAATAATATTAATTATGTGGTTGATTTTTTAATAAAAACCATAACTCCTCTAATCGAAGTTAGATTTTTATGAAGCCTATATCATTGAAATCACATTGTTGTTTACTTTTCGAATGTACTAACCAGCTTAAAAGATGGTACAACTTTTTGGACTCTCATTTTTGAGCTTATGAGTCGATTTATCTCTATATGTAAGAGTATACTCAATCATATTTATTTATAAAAATGAAATATTACATTGATACTTTATTACATTCATTTATCTATACTAATTTCTAATGGTAGTCAGTGACGAAGTTTTCCCAGTTCTCACAATTAGATTAAGAAGCTCAATTACAACTCAAGTCTAAGAACTAGCAAAAGACTTACTCTACCTTCTAAATAACATCCCTATTTATAGGTTGACAAAAAGGGAGTCAATTAGAGAATAACTCATAAGGTTATGACACCTAACTTGTGGCACAAGATACAAACTGTAAAGCAAAGTTACTTCGAAACTTAAGGTGTACAAATTTCAAAACTAACATACCATCAGAACTAAAAATACAATGAATACAAGATATTACAATAAAGGCTTTCTCAATAGACTAAGACACAACACATACAAAGTTTTGAGACCTAACAATGTGTACGTAATCATAGTCCGTTCTCTGATTAGCTCTTGGTTATTGAAACCTACTAATCAATATAGTTTGGTTTCATTAGTCTTGCTTGTCATTATTCTTATTCGTGTTATTTACTTATTGAATATGTTTGGTTAGGGACCAACACTAAATCTACTACATGTTAAAAGAAACACAACTTCATTTTTATGTACTATTCAAGAATATAGAATACATTCACTCAAATTCTCTTTAAACATTCTCATGGTTTCTTATTTATTACTTTTGGTTATTATTCCTTGCATTTAATACACGTTGAAATACATATCTTCGTCCATGATTATTTCAGACTTAGACTGGAACCTTATTTATTAGTCTTATTGTTATTCAAGTTTTATACTCTCACAATCATGATGTATGCTTATTAGTTAATAATTCTTTTGCAACAAAAAGTAATCAAAATGACAAAATAAAATCACTTGTAAAAATATCATGACTATTTGATAGTATCATATTGATAGCAGTTCAATCCAACTTCATATTTTCTTGATTAGTATCGTATAAGTTTTAAAAACTGCCTTTTCCTCTGTATCGTCCACTATTCAATCAAGGACTGCAACTTTCCGATAATTCTTCACCACCAATGAACCAGAAGCATTCCTACATTGAAGCTAATCGATTAAGAAATGGAAAATTAGGCTACCACTCAAGTAAGCACAATCGACGTGCTATGTTAATTTGTCAATGTGTTACGTTAATCTATCAATGTATCATGTTAGTTTACCCCTCAATATGTCATTCTTTCAATATGTTATGTTAATCTCTGAATATGTTATGTTAATCTATAAAAGTACATTGCTATTCAATTTTCTTTCTATGTGTCATGTTAATGTACCACTCAATTTTCTATTCTTTCTATGTGCTACGTTAATCTTTCAATGTGTTATATAAATATATAAAAGTACATTGCTACTATATTATATTAACTTTTATTTTGTTTTGGTGTAGATTGGTGATGAATATGTCTTTTTTGAAAAGACTCAAAACAAAAGCAATAACGAACGAAATGAACTAAAAGGAATTGGAAAACAAAACCTAAAAATGTGGTGCCTCGTTAGGACCATTTTTATGAACTTGTTGTTGACAATGTTAAACAAGGAAAGTGCAAATTGTGTTTCATCATTTTAAAAGTTGATCCCAATATAAATGGTACTTCTAGTTTGAATAAACATGTTATTACATATAAAAACTAGGAAATTTTGGAAAAACAAGTCACTATACATTTATAAAAGAAGTAACGAAGATGGTAGCATTGGTACTTGAAAAGACGATGATAAAAGAACAAAAAAGTATTTGTTAAACGTATTTGTATTGGGTGAACTATCATTTAAGTTTGTAGACAATGAAGCTTTTGTTGAGTACACTAATGCATTAAACCAGAATGTAGTTTCTCCAAGTAGAACTACAATTTCAAAAACAGTTTTCGTTTATTTTTTTGAAGAAATTACAAAGTTTATTAAAATTATAGGTAACACCTTAAATATAATGCATTTAAGCACTAACACATGGACAAACTCATGTCAAAGCATGAGTTACATGGTGGTCACAACTTTATTGATGATGACAAAAGGATAATTAACTTTAGACAATTGGATAGTCATTAGGTAGATGACATTGGGTGTGAGTTATTGAATTGTACTTAAGGGAGAGGTACCAAAAATTCCATGAGCATAACGATAGATAATCCAAGTGAAAACAACAAAACAATAGAATTTTTAATAAAATAATTACAAAGCTCGTACATTAGGAAAAACACTTAGACATAAGGTGTACGACCCATATACTTCATATCAATGTTAGAGATGGGTTAGATCAACAATAAAGTAGTGTTAAATGCATGAAAATGGTCATATGGTACATTAGAAACAGCAATCAACGTGATCCAAGCTTTAAATAATACAATAACGAACTTAAAGTGGAGCCAAAGAAGTTTATGTGCAGCAATTGTCCCACGTAATGGAACACAAAATACAAGTTATTGAATTGTGGTGGACTTGGAACTTGTTTTGACAACTTTGAAGTTAAAGGTAATTTTATATTTTAATCGTTTGTTATTTTTCCAGCATTGGGCAGAATTATTGCTCCATTTTAAACTTCCATAACATCATCATTACTAGTCTGATTGACCATAAATGGTTTTCGTAATTTAGTTCCTTGTCTTACCAAACTTGGAAATTGTTTAAACTCCTTTTTTTGTTAATATATATACACCGAGTTACAAGCCCCTAAACAAGGATTATTAAAGTTGTTTTTGTTATTTCACTATTGGGATCAATATCTGGAATGCCTACGTTTCTGGCTAAACATTAATATTATGATTTAATAGTTAAGGTCAATAATTATAACCTATTTTGTAGTAATGAAGATGAATTATTTGATTATTATGTGATTTATGTGATTTGTGTGCAATATACATGCTTATAACGATGTAATAAAATAATAAGAAAAATATGCGTCAAAAATAAAATAATAGATAGACCCAATATCTATGAAAAAAGTTAAAGTAGTCGTAACAAGGATTTTGGGGATATAAGGAATGCTGAAATCTGATATATAACGTACAAGTTATCAATTGTCGAAGTTTTGCGACAAAACCGGCATGACGTTGTGTATCGTAAAAAGTGAGTTTGCGATACATATCTTTTAGCCTTAGTGATCTAAATGAAAGTTGTAATGCCCATGTTTCTAGGCTAGACATTAATATTGACGCTATAGTTTAGGTTAACCTTTGTAACTCATTTTGAAGAAATGGAAAAAAATTATGTGAATATTATGTGAATTATGTATTTTATGCTTAATTATTAGGATTTAATTAATTAAGAATAAAAATAAACATCAAAATTAAAGTGTGAGATAAAGCCGATATCTTTACATAAAGTTGTATTGATCGAAACAAGGGTTACGAGGATATAAACAATACCAAAATCTGAGTTATAACAAAGAAGTTATCACCTGTTGAAGTTTCGCGACAAAACCGGCACGGTGCCGAGTGTCGCAAAAAGTGAGTTTTTCATAAACTACTTTTTTGCCTTAGTGATCTAGACGAAAGTCGTAGTGTTCGTTAAACTGAGAGTATGTATAAAAAGAACGTCCAAATCTGACTTCGTATGAGGAAGTTATGATATTTCGAAGTTTCAGCTTAGCAGTAGACAGCTAAAAACTCGAATTTTAGATCGAGTGATTTTTAGCCAATATGACCTAAACGAGAATTGAAGGTCTCGTAAATAGTAGCACAACGGTAAAAAGTATGACGGAAACAGACGTCGGATGAAGAAGTTATGAATTTTTAACGGATTTCTTTTCCCGGTCTTTTAAAAATAATAATATAAAAATTAAAGTCAGAATTGGCTGACGAAGTCTAAACGAAAGTTGTAGAGCGTCATTTTACCTACGCGTGCATATAAAGAACGTCAAAAACGGAGCTCGTATGCGAAAGTTATGGATTTTAAAAGTTTTGGCGCGAAAAACGAGAAAAATCCCCAAAACCGAGGAATTTCGCACACATGGACATCGGCCACGTGTCCTCGCTTCGCATCAGACGCGTGTCCAGAAATTTGCTGAGTCACCGAAGCCACCTGGCGAGGCGTGTCATGATCTTCTCGAGTTCGAGGTTCGGTCCACTAGAAATGCGACGCGTGCCTCTTCCCTCGTGCGTCCGAACCCTCGCAGGTGCCACGAACCATCCCTACTTCGGACTAGATCGCGGTCCGCTAAGGAGCTGCCAGCAGACACTTCGCACGCACAGCCCATGTGCGAGCCCTCCCTGTGAGCCCTCCGATCTGCGACGCGTGGCTTTTTCTCAACCGTTGGATCAGGAGGCTCGACCCTATAAATAGAAGGGTGCGAGACCTCTCGGGTATATTTTGGAAACTTGTCGCTTTTAGCCCCTAAACCCATATTTCTTTCATCTTAACATCCCCCAAAGCCCCAGTATTGATTATAACTCCCGGAATACTCCACGAAGTGGTATCTTTTCGGTTTCGAAGCCCGACCTTTGCAGAGCCTGGTTTCTTAATAAAACTCCCGGTTTTATTAGAAACGATGGTCTTAGGAAACGAATTGTTGCCCGATTATTATCAAATCAAGTGAATGTATAGTCACCTTCATCTTACACCTAGATATGAAGTATTTTATATGAAATATGTGCTACGTGTAACTATATTAATTGTTTAACTGAGGTGACTGTTGAATTGATGTTTTATACAAGTTTTAAACTGTATATGTATTTTATCTACAAATATGTTGGGTAAAAAATGGGTTGATAGTGAAGTGTGATAAAATAAAAGTGATGAGAGGCCTCGATGTGATTTGAGATCCATTCATCTAGCGGAGTTTGGATGACGACCATGGACTTTCTAGACAGTCCAGTGGAACACTGGTAGGGCTGCACCCTGTAGGTGTAATGAACTAAGAGTGTTCATTCGTTGTACTCCATTCCCTTCATGGTTGCCTTTAGGACATGAATTTCTGAGGAAACCCCTTAGCAGTAGTGCCCATCCCGATGATATTCTTTAGGCTAGGTCCATTGTGATAAGTGTTTAGGGACGTAAAGTGAGGATAACGGGAACGGATAATCAGGGTTATTATTGATTGGTGAACTTAATAAGTTTATTATTACTGTGGTTGAAAACCCTATATGCTCACCAGGCTCCCAAGCCTGACCCACTCAGGTTTTTATGTTACAGGTAGTGGACCCTGAGCATAGTCGGTGGACGAGGAGAGATTTTTGGATTATAGCCCATTAGTTGTAAATAACTGTTGAAAGGCTAATAATGTCTTGTTTATGCTTTTGATCTGTATCGGAACATGACATCCCGAGGTTTGATATGAAATGAAACTATACATTTGTTAAAGAAGGTTTTGATAAACTTTTATCATGTTTTCTTTTGGGGACCAATTCCGCAACATCTTTTAAAAAGATTTCTCTGATTTTATTTTAAAAACATAAATTAAATCAGTCTTTTCTGGCCGAGAAATTAGGGGATGTCACAGTTGGTATCAGAGCATTAGCTTAAGCGAATTAAGAAATTATAGGATTTCTAGACATAAACTTAGAATGCTAAGTGATGATTGTGAGATGAGTGTCTACCATATTTTAGACACGAGAACTAGCTTATTTTAGGAAAGATGCCTAAAATGCCCTTATGTGCTAAATGCTATGTGTTTGCCATGTGTGGCATTATTTGTTCGGATCTATGGTCTGTTGCCGACCGGATCTGGAAACCGTATGTGTGTAGGATTTTAACCGTATGATTACGAGATTAGAACTAACATGTAAACGTTTCGAAGTGATAAGGGCATTAAAATGTCTAATAAGGATAAAGACCTAAATTCGCCTTATTCGGTATATAGATTGTAATGGCAAGACCTCATAGTGGAGTTGCAAATGCAAACGGAAACAGGGATCAACAGCCTCAACCTCAAGTAGTTGAGCAAGTACATGTTGTAGGAGCTGCACCTGAGCCAATGACGATGGTTGGGGTACAAGCAATGATGCAGATGATGTTAGATTGCCAGATGGAGGAGACAAGGCGATTACTACAACAACATAGGGAAGAGACTACGATACCTGTTGAACAACCCGTATTGAATAAAGGGTAATCAGTAAGAGGGAACTACAGTGGGACTCGTGGTCAAGCCAACCCACCGATCGTTAGAAAAAACAACCAGGATGGAGGAGTTGATGAACGCGGATGCAAATACAAAGATTTCATGGCATCTAAACCGCCATGTCTATCTGAAAGTCCGACACCGGTGGAAGTCATGAACTGGATCTCCGAAATGGAGACGATCTTTAAAAGCTGTGAGTGCAGCACAAACAAAAGACCGCACTTGCAATTCCTCTGTTAACGTCTGGTGTGTTGAGCTGGTGGAAGTTCCTAGCTGATTCGATGCCCAAGGGAGAAGCTAGTAAGATGTCTTGGGAAGATTTTGTGGTACAACTGAAATTGCAGTACTGCTCTGAGTAGGATCTTCTGGACATCAACAATGAGTTCCAGAATTTAAAGAAGGGAAAGATGAGTGTTACTAAATACATTGCTAGTTTTACGGAAAAGATGAAGCTTGTTCCTCATCTAGTTCCAACTGAACTCTCTAAGGTCAACAAGTTTGCACTCGGATTACCAGTGGACTTTGGTCCGATGGTTAAACAAGCAACCACTTTGAAAGCCGCCATCTGGGCTGCTAAGAATGTTGAGGTTCAGATCAGAGAGAAGGGTATGGAGACGGCAGAAGTTGGTGAAAAGAGAAAATTTGAAGTAACTTCAAGTTCCAACAAGAAAAGAAAATTTTCGAAGTCCAAGAAGTTTGGAGGAGGAGGAGGTGAAGTGAAATGGTGTGAGAAGTGCAAGAAAAAGCACTCTGGGAAATGTAGTGAGGAGGTGACTTGCATCAAATGCGGAAAGACTAGGCATTATGCTAACGTGTGTCCGTCCAACAAGAGGGTATGTTTTGAGTGACATGAAGTAGGGCTTGTTTTTAAAGACTGTCCAAAGAGGAAGGATGCAGCAAAGCCCAATCTACCACCAAAGCCGAAGGCGAGAGCCTTTCAGATGACACTTGAAGCTGCAAAAGAGGAAGTCGATGTCGCTTTAGGTACCTTTCTCGTAAACAAATTGCCTGCCCAAATTTTGTTTGAATCAGGAGCCAATTACTCCTTTATATCGCATGAATTTGGTTGAAAACTAGCTTTGCCTGTAGATAGACTAGTTAATGCTTTACTAGTCGAGATTGCTAGTGGCAAGTTTGTACCTGTTAGCCATCGTATGAAAAAATCCACATTGACTTGGATGGGAATAAGTTCCACGAGGAATTATTGCCTATCGAGTTAAATGGATTCGACATAGTTTTAGGAATGGATTGGCTTAGCGCTAATGATGCCGAAATATTGTGTAGGAAGAAAATAGTGAAACTAAACCCGCCAGGGAAAGAGTCGTTTATGGTGTATGGAGACAAACGCAGAGTAAATTCTGGAATCATTTCCCTAATGAAGCCAGAAAGTGTTTGGCCAAAGGATGTACATCATATCTAGCGTTCGTGATCGATGCTAAGATGGAAAAGAAGGAGGTGCAGAATATTTCGGTGGTGTGTGATTATCTGGAAGTCTTTCCCGAAGATCTTCCCGGATTGCCCCCTGAACGACAAGAAGAATTTCGTATTGACTTGTTACCAAGAACGACGCCGATAGCAAAAGCACCATATCGATTAGCACCAACAGAGATGAAAAAACTTATGACACAACTTCAGGAGTTATTGGACAAAGGTTTCATTCAACCTAGTTCGTCACCCTGGGGAGCCCCTGTGTTATTTGTAAAGAAGAAAGACGGGAGCATGAGAATGTGTATCGATTACAGAGAGTTGAACAAAACGACAATAAAGAACAAGTACCCGTTGCCGAGGATTGATGACTTGTTCGACCAGTTGCAAGGTTCGAGCTATTTCTCGAAGATTGATCTTAGGTCAGGATACCATCAACTAAAGGTAAGAGAGTAGGATATCGAAAAGACTACGTTTAGAACAAGATATGGACACTATGAATTTTTGGTTATGTCATTCGGACTAAGCAATGCCCCAACAGCTTTCATGGATTTGATGAACAGGGTTTGTAAAGCATATCTTGATAAATCCATGATAGTATTCATAGACGATATCTTGGTCTATTCGAAAAGCAAGCAGGAGCATAAAAAGCATCTGCGTGAAGTGCTAGAAGTCCTGAAAAAGGAGAAGCTGTATGCAAAGTTCTCCAAATGTGAATTTTGGATTCAAGAAGTCCAATTTTTAGGGAATGTGGTTAACCAAGAAGGAATAATGGTTGACCCAGAAAAGATTGAAGCTGTGATGAAGTGGGAACAACCAAAAAGCCCTATGGAGATTCGAAGCTTTTTAGGATTAGTTGGATATTACCAAAGGTTTATCCAAGGCTTTTCTTCGATTGCTACTCCATTAACAACTTTGACTCATAAAGGAGCTACTATACTTGGAATGAGAAGCATAAGGAAGCCTTTGAAAAGTTAAAGAAGAGATTGTGTGAAGCACAGAATCTTTCGTTGCCTGAAGGAGTTGATGACTTCGCAGTTTATAGCGATGCATCTGGAGTTGGGTTAGGTTGTGTTCTAACCCAAAGGGATAAAGTGATAGCGTATGTTTCAAGGCAATTGAAGGAGCATGAAAAGAACTACCCCACTCATGATTTGGAGTTGGCAGCGGTAGTATTCGCCCTAAAGATATGGAGGCATTATCTTTATGGCACAAAGTGTAAACTTTTCACTGATCATAAGAGTCTCCAATATCTCTTTAATTAGAAGGAATTGAACATGAGGCAACGACGCTGGCTAGAGTTACTCGAGGACTACGACTGTGAGATACTTTACCACCCTGGTAAAGCAAATGTTGTTACTGATGCTCTCAGTAGGAAGGTAAACCTTGAAAAGAAAAGGCCAAGATCGTTGAGAATTGAAGTTGTGTCGACAATTGTGGAAAGTATAAAGAAAGCTCAAGAGGAAGCTTTAGAGAAAAATGACCGAAAGGAAGAACGTTTGGGCAAAACGTTAGTATTCGGTACAAACAACCAAGGGTTGAAGGTATTCCAAGACAGGATTTGGGTACCTAAGACGGGCGGAGTAAGAGATCTTCTGATGGAAGAAGCTCACAAGACCATGTACTCGATTCATCCCGACAGTACGAAAATGTATAGGGATCTAAAGCCCTGTTATTGGTGGCCGAAGATGAAGCCTGATGTTGCTAAGTATGTGGCCGAGTGTGTAACTTGTGCTAGGGTTAAGGCACAACATCAAAAACCATATGGGATTTTAGAACCTTTACTCGTACTCATGGGTAAATGGGAAGACATCACCATGGATTTCGTGACTAAACTGCCCAGAACAAGGAACGGTCATGACATGATTTGGGTGGTTGTTGATCCCTTCACTAAGAGTGCACATTTCATAGCTGCCAACGAGAAATGGTCTATGGATAAACTTGCGAATTCTTATGTGAAGGAAATTGTGAGGCTTCATAGTGTTCCGTTAACGATTGTATCCGATTGTGACAGCCGTTTTACCTCAATGTTTTGGAGGAGTCTACAAGAGTAATTGGGTACCAAGTTGTGTTTGAGTACAGCTTACCATCCGCAAACCGATGGTCAGAGCGAACGAACGATTCAAACATTGGAGGATATGCTGAGAGCATGTACCCTAGAATTCCAAGGTAACTAGGATGAACACTTACCTCTAGTAGAATTTTCCTATAATAATAGTTTCCACTCAAGCGTCAAGATGGCACCTTATTACGCTTTGTATGGAGAAAAGTTTCGAATGCCGTCATGTTGGCTGGAAGCTAGGGAAAAGTAGTTTATGGGCCCCGAGATAGTCCATGAGACTGCTGCGAAGTTGAAAGTGATTAGGGAAGGATGTTAGCTGCTCAATATCAACAAAAGAGTTATGCTGACAAGAAAAGACGACCGATGACCTTCGAAGTTGGGGATTCGGTTTTGCATAAAGTCTTACCGTGGAAGGGACTTATAAGATTTGGGAAAGGAGGAAAGTTGAGTCCAAGGTTTATTGGACCGTTCAAAGTTCTTCAAAAGATTGGGAATCAAGCTTAAAAGCTAGAATTACCGGAAGAACTGGAGGGTATTCATAACAACTTTCACTTGTGTTATTTGAGAAAGTTTACGGGAGATGTGTCCGACATCATTCCCATTTCTGAATTAAGGTTGGATGAAAACAAGAGGTTGATTGACGAACCTGAGGCAATCGTTGACCGTAAGACTAAGAAGTTTTGACGCAAGATGGTCGATTTAGTGTTTGTGTGCTGGAAACATACGAATGGGCGAAATCTCACCTGGGAAACAGAGAGTGACATGATGAGTTGCTACCCGCATTTGGTTATTGATGTGTGATTCTAGGGACGGAATCATCCTAAGGGGGAGAGAATTGTGATGCCCATGTTTCTAGGCTAGGCATTAATATTGATGCTATAGTCTAGGTTAACCTTTGTAACTCATTTTGAAAAAATGAAAAGGAATTATGTGAATATTATGTGTTTTATGCTTAATTATTAGGGTTTAATTAATTAAGAATAAAAATAAGCGTCAAAATTAAAGTGTGAGATAAAGCCGATATCTTTAAATAAAGTTGTATTGGTCGAACAAGGATTACGGGGATATAAAGAATACCAAAATCCGAGTTATAACGAAGAAGTTATGACCCGTCGAAGTTTCACGACAAAACCGGGACGGTGTCGAGTGTCGCAAAAAGTGACATTTTGATAAACTAATTTGTAGCCTTAGTGATCTAAACGAAAGTTGTAGTGTTCGTTATACCGAGAGTATGTATAAAAAGAACGCCCAAATCAGACTTCGTATGAGGAAGTTATGATTTCTTGAAGTTTCAGCTTAGGATTAGACAGCTAAAAACTCGAATTTTAGATCGAGTGATTTTTAGCCGACACGACCTAAACGAGAATTGAAGGTCTCGTAAATAGTAGCACAACGGTAAAAATTCTGACGAAAACGGACGTCGGATGAAGAAGTTATGAATTTTTAACAAATTTCCTGTCACGGTCTTTAAAAATAATAATATAAAAATTAAATTCAAAATTACCTGACGAAGTCTAAACGAATGTTGTAGAGCGGAATTTTACCTACGCGTGCATATAAAGAACGTTAAAAACGGAGCTCGTTTGCGAAAGCTATGGATTTTCGAAGTTTTGGCGCGAAAAACAAAAAAAATCCCCAAAACCGAGGAATTTCGCACACGTGGACTTCGGCCACGTGTCCTCGCTTCGCATTCGACACGTGTCCAGAAATTTGCTGAGTCACCGAAGCCACCTCGCGAGGTGTGTCATGATCTTCTCAAGTCCAAGGTTCGGTCCAGTGGAAATGCGACGCGTGCCTCTTCCCTCGTGCGTCCGAACCCTCGCAGGTGCCACGAACCATCCCTACTTCGGACTAGACTGCGGTCCACTAAGGAGCTGCCAGCAGACACTTCGCACGCGCAGCCCATGTGCGAGCCCTCCCTGCGAGCCCTCCGATCTACGACGCGTGGCTTCTTCTCAACCGTTGGATCAGGAGGCTCGACCCTATAAATAGAAGGGTGCGAGGCCTCCTGGGTATATTTTGGAAGCTTGTCACTTTTAGCCCCTAAACGCATATTTCTTTCATCTTAACATCCCCCAAAGCCCCGATATCGATTATAACTCTCAGAATGCTCCACGAAGTGCCCGAGAAGCCCATAAAATTTATCTTTTCGGTTTCGAAGCCCCACCTTTGCAGAGCCCGGTTTCTCAATAAAACTCACGGTATTATTATAAACGATCGTTTTAGGAAACGAATTGCTGCCCGATTATCATCAAATCAAGTGAGTGTATAGTCACCTTCATCTTACACCTAGATATGAAGTATTTTATGTGAAATACGTGCTACGTGTAATTCTATTAATTGTTTAACTGAGGTGACTGTTGAATTGATGTTTTATACAAGTTTTAAACTGTATATGTATTTTTATCTACAAATATGTTGGGTAAAACATGGGTAGATAGTGATGTGTGATAAAATAAAAGTGATGAGAGGCCTCGATGTGATTTAAGATCTAGTCATCTAGCGGAGTTTGGATCATGACCACGGACTTTCTAGACAGTCCAGTGGAACACTGGCAGGCCCGCAACCTATAGGTGTAATGAACTAAGATTGTTCATTCGCTGTACTCCATCCCCCTCATGGTTTCCTTTTGGACATGTATGGCTAAGGAAACCCCTTAGCAGTAGTGTCCATCCCGATGATATTCTTTAGGCTAGGACCCTTGTGATAAGTGTTTAGGGACGTAAAGTGAGGATAACAGGAACGAGTAATGAGGGTTATTATTGATTGGTGAACTTAATAAGTTTATTATTATTGTGGGTTGAAAACCCTATATGCTCACTAGGCTCCCAAGCCTGACCCACTCAGCTTTTTATATTACAGGTAGTGGACCCCGAGCATAGTCGGTGGACGATGAGAGATTTTTGGATTATAGGCCAGTAGTTGTAAATAATTGTTGAAAGGCTAATAATGTCTTGTTTATGCTTTTGATCTGTATCGGAACATGACATCCTGAGGTTTGATATGAAATGAAACTATATATTTCTTAAAGAAGGTTTTGATAAACTTTTATCATGTTTTGTTTTGGGGACCAATTCCGTAACATCTTTTAAAAAGATTTCTCTGATTTTATTTTACAAAGCATAAATTAAATCAGTCTTTTCTGGCCGAGAAATTAGGGGATGTCACAAAAGTCATAGTATAAGTTAAACCGAAAGAGTGCAGATAGAGAACGTCCAAATCATATTTCGTTAGAGGAAGTTATGATTTTTATAAGATTTGACATAGTAGTATGCAACCTGCAAATCGAATTTTAGATCGATCGATTTTTAGTCGACACAATCTAAATGAGAATCACAGATCTGGTTAATAGGAGCTCAATGATATAAAGACAGATGAAAATGGACATCAGATGACAGCCAAGTTATGAATTTTTAACAGCTTTTTACTGTCTAAGCTTGTTAAAATATAACTTTAAAAATAAAGTCAAAATTAGCGGAAGGAGTCTAAACGAAAGTTGTAGATAACGTCGCTATTTATGTGTGGATATATAGAATGTCAAAAAGGATCCTGTATACGAAATTTACGGATTTAAGAAAATAATAAATCTTCTTAATAAACTCTAGAGGTAACATGTGACACAATCCTAACCATTGCTTCCTCCCCACGCCTTGCCACCGGATGGTCACACCTACCTACGTATGCCCAACGTAACTTACAGTACTCCCAACATACTACATTACGCCCAATGAACCTGTTATGTACGCCCCTTCTACAGCCTATAAATAGAGGCGCAAATCTCTCATTTTCTTCACACCAAAACCATTATTTCTCTATCAAATACCCTCCTTAGCTCCTCCCCTGCCCTAGAACTTCCCAAGTGTTAGAGGTGAAGCCCGGAGGTCTAGAAGGCTATGAGAAGAAGAACTTTCAGCTCAGAAGTTCTTCCTGACTAGAGCCCGGTTCCTCGCTAAACCCCCTTGTAAGTGAGTTGTGTTTATCCTACTTTAAATATAACTTATATTTAAGTTCATTATTGTTATTATGATCCTATAAACAAGATTTATCAGTAATTCAATGTGGTTATACATAT
Organism: Lactuca sativa; assembly: GCF_002870075.4. Taxonomy (NCBI): domain Eukaryota; kingdom Viridiplantae; phylum Streptophyta; class Magnoliopsida; order Asterales; family Asteraceae; genus Lactuca; species Lactuca sativa. The sequence goes on along the minus strand of NC_056624.2, from coordinate 107,381,273 downwards.
TGAACTACTTATAGGAGAGGTGTCTAGAATGGTCACATTAGGCTTGGTTGTTGGATTTAAGAAAAGCTATATGCTGAAATGGTCCTGCTTCCCAACTGTCCTGCTCGACTAATCCTTACTTGATATATCAAAAAAGTAGACTTTGAGTTAATGATGAATCTAGACTAATAATTAGTCACAATAAATATTAGACGAAAATCTAGTAATGGTAATACTAGGTTTTGTCAAAGGAAAAAATTTGTTAGAAGCGAAGGGCTGCCTGAATAATCATTACTTTAACAAGTTAGTGCATAGCTACTTTCATCTTACACATAGATATGCAGTATTTAATATAAATTATGTGCTCTATGTGCATATTATCTGTGTCCTAGATATCTATGTTGGATGAACAAAATATACATGTTTTACTTGATTTAAACTGTATATGTATTTAGATACCTATCAATATTTTAGGAAAAGATTGGTAGATGATGTAATTGATAGAAGATGAAATAAATAACGAGAGGCCTCGATGTTTAAGCTGATTCAATCATCTAGTGGAATATATATGACAACCACGGACAATTCTAAATAGTCTAGTGGAACACTGGCTCGCTCGCAACCTGTAGGTGTTTTTGAACTATGTGTTCACCAGGTGTACTCCATCCCCCTCATGGTTGCCTTATTGACATATATTGCTGAGGAATCCCCAAAGAAATGTTGTCCATCCCAATGAAAATCCTTAGTCTAGGTCTCTTAATTTAGATACTTTAGGGACAAAAAGTGAGGAGAACGGGAACATGTAATCGGGTTGATTGATTTGATGACATTAATAAACTTAATTATTATGGGTTAAAAACCCTATGTGCTCAACAGGCTCCCAAGCCTTACCCACTCAACTTCTTTTATTACAGGTAGTGGTTGTAGAGCACAGGAGCGATGATCTGATGAGAGATCAATGTATTATAGGCCATTAGAATAATAGATGTCGTAAGGCATGCACTATATCTGTTTATACTTATGTACTTTAGTGACAATGACATCCCAACGTTTTTAATATATTGAAATCACATTTCTTCGGATATTCTTTGATCCTTTACTTATCATATTTTTGGGAACAAATTCCCCAACATATCTCTTCAAAATCATACTCTATTTTTTAAATAAACCGTAAACAAATCGGTCTTTTCTGGCCGTGAAATTGGGGATGTCGCAGTTAGTATCAGAACATTAGTTTAAGCAAACTAGGACTTTGTAGGATTTTAGACTTAAACGTAGAATGTTAAGCGATGGTTGTGAGATGAGGATCTGTTATATTTTAGACACATGCACTAGCTTAGTTTAGGAAAGATGCATTAATTGATCTTATGTACTAAATGATTTATGTTATTATCTGAACAAATATATGGTCTATTGCCGACCGGATCTGGAAAGTTTATGTGTTTAGATTTCTAAACGTTCGACTACAATATTAGAACTGGCATGTAACTTTTCGGAGTAACAAGGAGGATTTAAACATTGATCGAAAATAAAGATCTAAATTCGCCTACTTTGGTGTATAGATTGACATGGCGAGAACCATAAACGGATTCGGAAATGCTATTGCTAATCAGCGACCTATGATTAAGCTTGCACCATAAGTAGCAACTATACCCAAACCAATCAGGGTGACAGGAGTCCAAACAATGATTCGGGCTACGATGGCCAAACAAAGAGAGGAGATGAGACAAATGTTGCATGATAATAGGGATGAACCTACTGTACCCATTGTACAACTTGAGCTGAGCATTAAACAGTCAGAAGAAGGTAATTACAGTAGAATTGTCAGTCAAATTGAGCGACGAGTGGGTAGAAGAAACCTCCCCATTAGAGGAAATGATGGACGTGTTGGATAAGGTGTCTAAGTCCATAACTATATTTGAGATTTACTTGACCTGACCCGGCATGGTCCATTTTGGTTGCACTACACCCGGAAAAGTTATATGGATAATCTTTTGAGAATAGTATAAGTTATGATTTATTAATATATTATATGTTTTAATATATTAATATGAAATCATATTATTTAATTAGTCTTGATCTAAAATTAATTTAGAATTAATTTAGTGATCAAAAGCGTGACTAATTAAATATGGACTCTTGTATTTATATAGTGTAGGCTTAATGCTTATTTAGAAAGGGCTTCGCTTGCATGGTAAGCCCATGGATAGTCCATGAAGCTTTAACCCATGGATCTCATGGAAATGAAAGGTCATGGGTAATAGGGTTTACATGGATGTAACCCTAATCCACCACACTATATAAAGGAGTCATTGGCACTTGAAATTGACTAGTTTTTTGTGTGAGAACAAGGGTGGGCCGATTTTAAGAAGTGTTCTACTATTCTCTCAGGGTTCCAAGGTTTGTGGTGATTTGTGACTTCCATTTGAGGCATCCACATTATTGGTGCAAGGCTCTCAAACTCCAAGCAATAAACCACTATCAAAAGGTATGTAACTCTACTAGATTTTTATGTTTCAAAGTTCCCCATGCAATGCTAGTTAGGTAAGAACCTTGGAAAAGCAAATTTGCATGTATATTACTAAAACATAGATCCAAGGTTTCTAGGGTTGCATGTACACCTTAGGATTGTTAGCATGCTCAAACCCCTTCAGTGGTATTAGAGACTAGGCTTGTTTTTTTGATACTTGATGCAAATTGTTGAAAAAAACTCAAGTTTTCTGCATTCCGCAGCATGAACTCGTCGAGTGCATGAGGGGACTTGACGAGTCCATGTGAAAATTCATCCTACTCGTCGAGTAGGTTCTTACACTCGATGAGTAGGGGCCCCTGAATGCAGTTTTTTGAGTTTTGCTGCTGGAAATGGACTAGAAACATTACCCTAAACTGTTTTGGCCTTATAAAACTTGTTTTAGATGGTGTAATGGTTATGCTAATCCATTTACAATGGCTATTATCAAAATTTCAAGTCTTATATGTGATTTTTATGATTCTTGAAATTGTTGATATGAATGTTCTTACACTTATGACTTTAGAAGATCATAGGAATTATTTCCAACTTGCTTGGTAGTTTAATTCTTGATCTTGATCTGTTTTAATGGAATCCATAATTTGTCCTCATGTTATGGATTACCAAAAGTCCTTCTTTTAAAGTACATTTATAAACACATAGGCTACATAAAATGAAAAGTCTCTCATTTTAATAAACCATTAACTCATAAGTTATGAAAGATGAAAGGTTTTGAAAGTTACAAAACTTGCACTCAAGTTTTGGAACATGTAAAGTCTCACACACTTTGTTAAAACTTTAGTTCCAACCGATAGAGTTTTAAAAGTTAAAATTCAACCCTTATACTTTATAATATTATAAGTTTAATAATAATTATATATGTAAAAGAAGAAGTCATGTTACCGTTAGCATGCCTTATTCATGAAGCCGGTCTATAAGGGGGTATAAGGTGGTTGCCTATAAAATGGCAGCTTAATGGGTGTCCACTCTCACCCACCGCTTCCTTGACTGGTGGAGGGTCGTTAGCCGAACGGGTAGAACAATGACTTTAATCCTCATTAAAAGTATGATGAATGTAAAGCAACTAAAGGTTTTTATAAATTACCAATATTAGTTACTTTAGGAAAATGTGAATAAGGTTCTAACCCATGAAATTACTCTTTGCACTTTGATTAAGTCGTTAGTGGAGCGTGTGTGGTTAACCGGCACACTAACCTGGACTTAACAAGGTAGGAAAAGGGTGGCTTAAGTTTTATCCTAGATCATTGGAGCACGTGTGGTTAACCGGCACATCGGTTAGGTGAAAAACATTAAGAGTACCAAGTAATTTATATGGTTACTTCATACCTTGTTTTGTGATCTTCGGCATCCCAGTCACAAAACTTGAAGGGCACACTCGAGATTGAAACATGCCATTGAAAAGTTCAATGAATCTCAAAGAATCTAGGAGTTTCAAAACCAATTAAAACCTAATACTTTATTTTGTTTTTATGGTGGAAATTGGTGAATCGTCATTCACTTACCTTCAAATATTTTATAGCTTGGATTATGGCATCCTTCTTCTAAGTTATAAAATATTGTGTTGGGTCCTAGCCTTAATATTACATTTGGGTGTCTTATTAAGGACTATCTTTATATCTAATCTAAACTTGTCCTTCCTTCTTTTCAGATGTCTTCCAACAATGCTGCTTCTGGCTTAAACCCTACCGGCTCCTTCTCTCTCATGAACCTTTGTGGGAGAGTCATCTTCGATGGTTCCAACTTTATGGATTGGATCCGAAACATCAGGATGGTCACTTGTTATGTGGAGAAGGAATGTGTCCTCGCAAGGAGCTTGAGGAAATTGATGAGTCTTCTGCTACTCTTGAGGAGATGGCTAACTTCAGGGTACATGAGAGAGGTGCTACCAAATTCGCATGTATCATGTTGGCCATAATTACAGCCGAGCTCCAAAAGTCCTATGAGGACTTCTATCCTTTTGAGATGCACCCGGATTTGATGGGAAGAGAGCATCAGAGTGCTCGTCAAGGGTGATTTGAAATCATCTCCTCCATGATAACAACCCGAATGAAGGATGGTGAACCCATCACAGGACACATGCAGAAAATGCGAAGGTATGTGGACCAATTGCTGAAACTGAATGTGAACTTTCTCGAGGAATTGGGAATTGACATCATTTTGCACTCCTTACGTTCTTGTTATGATCAATTCTGAATGACATACCACATGATCAAGGAGGAAGTTACACTCAAAAAATTTCAAGGACTCTTGAAGACCGCCAAAAGTGGTCTTAAGGGTAAATCGGTTGTTACCACTCCTACTCCTACCATGACTCCTATCTTAACAATCGGGCAAGGTAAAGGGAAGAACATCAAGAGCCCTTCGAAGGGTACTAAAGGGAAGTCCATTGATGGCTCCTATTCAACTGGAACAAAGAAAGATTTTTTCACTCCTTCTGCCAACCCTAAGGAGGTTGAATGTTTCTATTACCATGAAAAGTCACACTGGAGGCAAAACTACCCAAAGTACCTGCAAGATCTTAAGGATGGGAAAGTAAAACCCAACCACGCAGGTATTTACACTATATTGTCTAATAACTCACCTCATTCTAATTCTTGGGTCCTTGATACTGGTTGTGGTATTCACATATGTTTTGATTTGCAGGGACTAAGAAGAAGTGAGAATGTGGAGCATGGGAAGATAAACTTGATCATGGGGAATAGGGAAGCTTCACCTATCACCAAGATTGGAGTTTATTCTTTGTTGCTAGGTAGTGGGTTAGTGTTAGATTTGAATAAGTGTTGTTACTCGTTTGAAATGGTAAGAAATATTATTTCCCTTCATGGTTTGTACAAACAAGGTTTACTTTTTCGTTTGATAATGAATGTGGTGGTATTAATGCTTTCTTGAATAATGTTCTTTATTTTAAAGCATTACCTTGTAATGGTGTGTATGAAACTGTGTCGGTTGTTGATAACCTAGGAAATAATGTATTGTGTATCGATTCTTCCACTAGATTGGATAAAGCATCATCATGGCATTGTCGTTTTGGACATGTAAGCAAGAAATGCATAGGCTAACTCCAATAGAGGATGGAGTCTTGGAGTCATTTGATCTAAAGTTGGATGATAGTTGTGAATCTTGTTTGCTTTGGAAAATGACAAAGTCACCCTTCACTGGTTCTTATGCAAGGGGTGAGGGTTTGTTGGATCTCATACATACTGATGTGTGTAGACCCTTCAGAACTGCCAGAAGGGATGCTAACCGCTTCTATGTGACTTTTACTGATGATTATAGTAGATATGGATATGTCTACTTAATCAAGAATAAGTCAGAAACCTTTGAAAAGTTCAAAGATTTTAAACAGGAAGTGAAGAATCTGTTGCGCAGGAACATTAAGATGCTCTGATCCGATCGAGGTCGTGAGTATCTTAGTACATAGTTCCTTGACGATCTTAAGGAATGTGGGATTGTCTCACAATTAACACCTCCTAGGACACCATAACTTAATGGTGTAGCTGAGAGGCGTAATCGAGCCTTGTTGGATATGGTTCGTTCAATGATGAGTCGAGCTTCGCTACGAATCTCATTTTGGGGGTATGCCTTAGAGACTGCCACCTATATTCTTAATCTAGTCCCTACCAAAATGGTTGCCAAAACACCTCACGAGATGTGGACTGGAAAAGTTCCCAATTTGGACCACATCAAGATTTGGGTTTTCGAGGCTTTCGTGAGGCACGAGACTTACAACAAGCTCGAACCTCGAAGTGAGAGGTGTATTTTCATCGGCTACCCACATAAATCCTTTGATTACCTCTTCTACAGACCCAGTGAGAATGTGGTCTTTGTGTCAAGGAGAGGAGTCTTTCGAGAGATAGAGAGAGAGAGAGAGAAAGAGAGAGAGAGAACTTATAAGCCAAGGAAATAGTGGGAGGCAAATTGACCTTGAATAAATTCAAGATCAAGTGATGAAGGAACCTCAAACCCTAGCAATCAACCTAAGGATGAAACTCATATTGATCCGACTAACGAGTATGTACCTCTGAGGCGTTCCACAAGAGTTAGGGATGCACCTGAGCATTACTATGGTTTCCATATTACAACGGAAGGTGATACACTTATCAGTGATAGCACACTGGTAAGTCTGGATGAACCTAACAGCTACACGAAAGCCATAGCACGCCTTCAGGCTGCTAAATGGAAAGAGGCTATAGACAGCGACATACAGTCCATGTATGACAATCAAGTTTGGAAATTGGTTGACAATGTACCGGGTCGTAAGAAAATCGGGTGCAAATGGATCTTCAAGAAGAAGAACGACATGGATGGTTATGCTAGCCATTGCTGCATTCCATGACTATGAAATATGGCAAATAGATGTCAAAAACACTTTCCTTAATGGAAAGTTGGCTGAGGATGTTTACATGAGTCAGCCAGAGGGTTTTATCAGCGCAGAGTGCCCAAATAGAGTGTGTAAGCTTGAGAAATCCCTCTATGGATTGAAACAAGCACCTCGCAGATGGAATCTTCGTTTCGATGATAAAGTCAAAGAGTTTGGCTTTTCGTGGAGCGAAGATGAATCTTGTGTATTTGTCAAGGCTAGTGGGAGTATAGTTGTCTTTTTGGTACTGTATGTGGATGACATACTGCTCATAGCAAATAACATCCCAACTCTGCAGGAAGTGAAGTCCTGGATTAGGAATTGTTTTGCTATGAAGGACCTTGGAGAAGCTTCCTATAAGAATTTTGTGAGAAAGGAGTATGAGACTAATTGGACTTAGTCAAAGCACCTGTATGGACAAAGTGTTGAAAAGGTTCAACATGCAGAACTCCAAGAAAGGAGAGTTACCTATCCAAAGTAACGCCAGACTGAGTAAGACTCAGAGCCCGAGTACGGAGGCTGAGATAGCAGAGATGAGTCGAGTTCCGTATGCTTCCACTGTAGGCTCGATCATGTATGCTATGACTTGTAATCGTACTGATGTGGCTTTTACGTTAAGCATGGTCAACAGATATCAGGGGAACCCTGGCAAGGCTCACTGGACAGCAATAAAGAACATTCTCAAGTACCTGCAGAGGACTAAGGACTGCGTCCTTACCCTTGGTGGGAGTGATGAATTGAGAGTAGTAGGGTATACTGATGCTAGCTTCAAGACTAATAGGGATAATTTCCGCTCTCAGTCAGGATGGGTCTTTACCTTAAACAAAGGAGCGGTTACTTGGAAAAGTTCCAAGCAAGATACAGTGGTTGATTCAACTTGGGAATCAGAGTATATAGCAACAAACGAGGCAACAAAGGAGGTGATATGCTTGAAGAACTTCATTGGAGACCTTGGAGTTGTACCGACTATAAAAGAGCCTAAGGAGATTTTCTGTGACAGCAGTAGCGTGGTTGTGTTAGCCAAGGAACCAAGAGATCATGACATATCCAGACACATTAACAGAAAATATCACTTCATCCGACATCAAATATAAGAAGGACTCCTCATGGAAAAGAGGGTATCATCGGATGAGAACCCAACAGATCCCCTCACGAAGGGACTGAGTAGGTTTAAGCATCTTCAACATGCAAGGCGCATAGGGCTAAAGGATGTTATTAGTTTTGGAGATTAGATAGCTTTTGAAATGTGTAAAGTGTAATTGACATTTTATGATATATAAAAGATGTTGTGTATTTATAAGTATAAGTGTTGCTATCTTCTGTCAATGTTTACTATCATTTCATTTTGCATGTTTTGACTTCCAAAATAATTATGTTGTGGTATATCATATTATTCAAATTCTCCACAGTTGGTCATATGTTAGAAGTAGATATGAATCAAGACTATCATGAGTTGGTTTGTAGATGTCCAAGGTACTGGACATAGTAAGAGTTGCTACAACACTCATGAGTGCTCATAAGTTCTGATTATTGGATTCAACCCATGTTTGCTTGTATCACTTCATGGAATTTATCTCGAGTGATCGTGAGTCGGTAATATCATATAAGTCTTCAAACCTAGAGATATGATTTGTTAACTATGAGTTGGTTAAACATTGATTGTACAGAAACGCATTAGTAACTTGATGTTATAAAACGTGCCTTTGTGTATGATTCAAAAATTAGTAGAACAAGCATATGAGTCAAAGTTTATCTGTTCCTTCTTGGATTAGAAGCGATATTCGACCCCTTGATGATTTTGTGTTGACCTATGTACCGAGCCGGTCAGAACTAAATTGATGTGTTCAATTAAGTTCTATGTCAAACAAATCGGAAACTGGGAAACAAACTACTAGACAATAATTAAAACATTGTTCCATGTATTTGTCCGGCTGATATCTAGAACAGAGGACTATATGATCCCTTATCTAAAATGGCGCTTCATAGTTCAACAGAGTTTTTAGAGCTACGATTTCCAGTCGGTTCCTGAAGTCATAATTGCAACTATAGTTATTAGACTTATCCAAGTGGGAGACTGTTGGATAAGGTGTCTATGTCCAAAACTAAATTTGAGATGTACTTGACTCGACCCGACATGGTCCATTTGGGTTGCACTTCACCCGAACAATTTATATGGATAATCTTTTGAGAATAGTATAAGTTATGATTTATTAATATATTATAAGTTCTAATATATTAATATGAAATCATATTATTTAATTAGTCTTGATCTAAAAGTAATTTAGAATTAATTTAGTGATCAAAAGTGTGACTAATTAAATATGGACTCTTGTATTTATATAGTGTCGGCTTAATGTTTAATTAGAATGGGCTAGGCTTGCATGGTAAGTCCATGGATCTTTAACCCACGGATCTCATGGAAATGAAAGGTCATGGGTATTAGGGTTTACATGGATGTAACCGTAATCCACCACACTATATAAAGGAGTCCTTGGCACTTCAAATTGACTAGTTCTTTGTGTGAGAACAAGGGTGGGCCAATTTCAAGAAGTGTTCTACTATTCTTTCAAGTTTCCAAGGTTTGTGGTGATTTGTGACTCCCATTTGAGGCATCCTGTAACATCCTGTTTAATCAAATATGAGTTTTGAGCTTTGGTTCGTAGAGCGTTGAGACTGTGACAAGTTCATAGAAGCGTAGAGATTCTCGTCACCTTTCCGTGGAAGTAAGAATCATTGGAATCAGACTTGTAACAAAGAAGCTATGATAATTTGGAAGATATGGAAAATTTACTCCTTATTAAGAAATGGGTGGCAAGCGGGTACACTGGGCGTAAGTATTGGTATGCTTAGCGTACCTATGAGCATGAATTGGACGCAACGACCACCTGGTACGCTGAGTGTACTAGGCAGTGAATGAAAAACCTAACATTTTAAGTGACCCTATATAAAGAATGAGATGGCCTCATTCCTACCCACCTTCTCAGAGAACAAACCTTCTAAAAACCCTAAGTCTTCGTCCATATGAGCTTGTGAGTGCATGAGAGCCTTTGGGGTGACTTTGTGAGTCCTAGGAATAAAGAAGGAGCATTAAATGGGAAGGAGTTGGAGTCCAGGCTTTGGATCTAAGCTTTTATGAAGATGTAGCATCAATTGAAGGTATAAACTCAAAGCTTTCGTATTCCTTTTGATTTGTGTATAGTATGGTCCATTTTAGGGTTTTTGGTCCCAAAGCTTAAAGCTTTATGAGTTGTTAAACTCCAAAGACCATTATCTGTCCTTTTGAGTGTTTTTGATGGAGTGGTTCCATAAAAATGAGATCTTGGATGTGAGAATCAAGTCATGCATGAGATAAGGGGTTAATGAGAAAAGAGAATGAGTGTTTTGTGTGTTTGAGACCACATCAGCCATGCAAAGGCTTAAAGTCCCTAACTGTATGGAATAAAAGCTATTAAGGAGTCTAGATCCAAGAGACGAGTTAAGGTCTTAACGGGTTAAGACCAAGAAAAAGGACTAAAGCAAAATTGGGTGTATGCCAAGTGTAAATCCTAGTATACCCTGCGTACTGGGTTGGACCCTCGATCAGTCTCTTGCATGAGTGTGTATGCTGCGCGTACCAAGGGGGTTAGCCCCATGTAACCCCACTGTGGGCTTTTAGGCTAACGATCGTGTTAGGCCTTGAGTGTTGGGCCTGGATTTTGGGCTTGATTTAATAGAGTCTTGGACCAAGGAATTATATATTTATGCTTTGGGACCTTGGGTCGGGCTTGCCATTTAGTTTGAGAATTGGGCCTTAAGAGGGCCCATTTATTATTGGGCCTTGGTGGACCCAATGGGTTAAGGAAATTGATGGGTTGGTTATTTATCAACCTCTAGACCTAATGAGTGAGCATTTGGACTTAATTCTAATGGGTTGGTTATTTATCAACCTCTAGACCTAATGAGTGAGCATTTGGACTTAATTCTAGGCGTACCAAGAAGAACGATGGGCGTACTAGGCTGTGAATGAAAACCCTAACATTTTAAGTGACCCTATATAAAGAATTAGATGGCCTCATTCCTAGCCACCTTCTCAGACAACAAACCCTCTAAAAACCCTAAGTCTTCGTCCATATGAGCTTGTGAGTGCATGAGAGCCTTTGTGGTGACTTTGTGAGTCGTTGCAATGAAGAAGGAGCATTAAAGGGGAAGGAGTTGGAGTCCAGGCTTTGGATCTGAGCTTTTATGAGGATGAAGCATCAATTGAAGGTATAAAGCTCAAAGCTTTCATATTCCTTTTGATTTGTGTATATTATGGTCCATTTTAGGGTTTTTGGTCCCAAACCTTGAAGCTTTATGAGTTGTTAAACTCCAGAGCCCATTATCTATCATTTTGAGTGTTTTTGATGGAGTGGTTCCATAAAATGAGATCTTAGATATGAGAATCAAGTCATGCATGAGATAAGGGCTTAATGAGAAAAGAGAATGAGTGTTTTGTGTTTTTGAGACCACATCAGCCATGCAAAGGCTTAAAGTCCCTGACTTTATGGAATAAAAGCTATTAAGGAGTCTAGATCCAAGAGATGAGTTAAGGTCTTAACGGGTTAAGACCAAGAAAAAGGACTAAAGCAAAACTGGGCGTACGCCCAACATAAATCCTAGTATGCCCCGCGTATTGGGTTGGAACCTCGATCAGTCTCTTGCATGAGTGTGTACATTGCACGTACCAAAGGGGGTACGCCCCGCGTAACCCCACTGTGGGCTTTTGGGCTAACGACCGTGTTAGGCCTTGAGTGTTGGGCCTGGATTTTGGGCTTGATTTAATAGAGTCTTGGACCAGGGAATTATATATTTACGCTTTGGAACCTTGGGTCGGGCTTGCCATTTAGTTTGAGAATTGGGCCTTGAGAGGGCCCATTTATTGTTGGGCCTTGGTGGGCCCAATGGGTTAAGGACCCAATGAGTGAGTGTTTGGACTTAGTTCTAATTGGGATAATTGTGGGTTTTGGCATAGAGTTAGAGGCCAGTGTATAGCAGCAACATTGCTAGAGGTTATTCATCATACGAGGTGAGTCTTCTCATTATACATTACCTAAAGTGGTATTTATGTGTGACTGGAAGGTCGTATGTGCTTATATGTGACATGTGATATATGTTTTATGTGATATGATATGTTATAAGTTGCCTGTTCAGACCGGAAGGTCGACAGGGTTTGGACCAGAAGGTCCACAGAGTTGGGTCGGAAGGCCAACAGAGTAGGACCAGAAGGTCAATAGAGTAGGACTTGAAGGTCAATAGAGCAGGATCGGAGGGTCATTAGGGTAGGGCCGGAAGGTCTACCAGAGTTGTGGAGCCAGAAGGTCCACTAAGAAACATTTACCGAAAGCTCATAGCCTCGAGTGGCTATTTTATATGCATGTGGTATTTTTGGGAACTCACTAAGCTTCGTGCTTACCATCTTATATGTTATGTGTTTCAGGTTTTTATCAGCATCGCGGGAAGGCGGTGGTTCGACTGTACACACAAGAGAAAAGAGTCATGAACGAGGATCCTGGATTTGAATAATTACTTTTGAAAACTATTTTGAAATATGTTATGACATCGACACTTGATATTTTGTGAATTACTATATGTGATTATGAGTTTTAAAATTTAAATTTTTTTTTGAAAATTACGTCGTTACACATCCACATTATTGGTGCTAGGCTCTCAAACTCCAAGCAATCAACCACTATCAAAAGGTATGTAACTCTGCTAGCTTTTTATGTTTTAAAGTTCCCCATGTCATGCTAGTTTGGTTAAGAACCTTGGAAAAGCAAATTTGCATGTATCTTAGTAAAACATAGATCTAAGGTTTCTAGGGTTGCATGTACACCTTAGGAGTGTTAGAATGCTCAAACCCCATCAGGATGTGGGTGCATGTACAAGGATTTCATGGCATCCAAACCACCGAGTCTTTCAGGAAGCCCAACATCGGTGGAAGTCATGGATTAGATCTCTGAGATGGAGATGATGTTTGAAAGTTACGACTGCAGCAACAAATAGAAGACCGCTCTTGCGGCGACACTGTTAAAGTCAGGGGTACTGAGCTGGTGGAAGCTACTAGATGATACCATGCCCAAGCGAGAAGCTAGCAAGATGTCTTAGGAAGACTTTTTGGTGCAACTAAAATTGCAGTACTACTCTGAGCAGGATCTAATGAAGATCAACAACGAATTTCAGACGTATAGAAGGGAAGAATGTGCGTCACCGAGTATGCTGCAAGTTTTATGGAGAAAATGAAGCTTGTTCCTTGCCTAGTTCTAACTAAACTATCCAAGGAGAACAAGTTTTCCTATAGATTACCGGTACAGGTACACTTTGGTCCAATGGTCAAACAAGCAACCACCTTTAAAACCACCATCTGGGTAGCTAATAATGTTGAGACATAGATAAGGGAAAAGGGTATGGACAGAGCTGAGGTATGAGAGAAAAGGAAATTTGATGGATCTTTAAGGTATAATAAGAAAAGAAAGCTCTCAAAGGCTAGTTCCAAGAAATTTGGAGGAGGAGGTGAAGTAAGATGGTGTGAGAAGTGCAAAAATAAGCACTTTCGAAAATATGACGGGGAGGTGACTTGTTACAAGTGTGAAAAAAATGGGCATTACGCCAATGAGTGTACATCCAACAAGAGGGTGTGTTATGGATATAACGAAGAAGTGTACATTTCTAAGGACTACCTGAAGAAAAAAGAGGCAGCAAGGCCTAATGTTCCGTCAACGCCAAAGGCAAGAGGATTCCAAATGACCTTAGATGCAGTAGATGTCGCTTCATGTACCTTTCTTGTAAATAGATTCCCCACCAATATATTGTTTGACTCTAGAGAAAATTACTCCATTTTATCACACAAATTTGGTGGAAGACTAGAATTTCATGTAGATAAACTTAATAATGCTCTAGTTGTAGAAGCTTCCAGTGGCAAATTCATACCTGTTAGCGATTGCATTAAAAACATCGTCATTGACTTGAACGGGAATAAATTCCACGAGGAGTTGTTGCCCATTGAGTTGAACGGTTTTGAAATCATATTAGGAATGGATTGGCTTAGTGCGAACGATTTCGAGATACAATGTAGAAAGAAGATGGTAAGAGTAAACCCACCTAGAAAAGAATCGTTTATGGTGTATGGGACAAACTCAGAGTAAATTTCGGAATCATTTCTCTGATGAAAGCTAGAAAATGTTTGTCTACAGGATGCACATCATACTTGGAATTTGTGATTGATACAAAAAATGAGAAGAAAGAGGTACAAAGAATACCAGTGGTGTGTGACTATCCGAATGTCTTTTCCGAAGATCTTCCTGGATTGCTCCCTAATAGACGAGTAGAGTTTCGAATAGACTTATTGCCAAGATCAACGCTAATAGCGAAAGCACCATACCGACTAGCACCATCAGAGACCAAGAAGCTTATGATGCAACTTCAGGAGTTGTTGGACAACGGTTTCGTTATACCTAGTTCATCACCCTAGGGAGCTCCGGTGTTATTCGTGAAGAAAATGGATGGCAGCATGAGGATGTGCATAGACTATAGAGAGGTGAAAAAGGCAAAAGTGAAAATCAAGTATCCATTGCCAAGGATTGATGACCTATTCGATCATCTGCAAGGTTCGCGCTATTTCTCAAAGATCAATCTTAGGTCAGGATATCATCAGCTGAAGGTGAGAGAGCAAGAAATTGAGAAGACCGCATTTAGAACAAGATACGAACACTATGAGTTTTTGGTTATGTCATTTGGACTAACCAATGCTCCGGCAGTGTTTATAGATTTGATTAACAGGGTTTGTAAACCATACCTCGATAAATCTATAATAGTGCTCATATATGACATTCTGATTTACTCAAAGAGCCAGCAGGAGCATGGCAAGCACCTACGAGAAGTATTAGAAGTTTTGAAGAAGGAGAAGTTGTACGCAAAGTTCTCCAAATGTGATTTTTGGATTCAAGAAGTCCAATTCTTGGGTCATGTGGTTAACCAAGAATGGATAATGGTTGATCCGGCAAAGATGGAAGCTGTGATGAAATGGGAACGAACAAAAAGTCCCACTGAGATGCAAAGCTTTATGGGATTAGTTGGATATTGCCGAAGGTGTATCCAAGGCTTTTCTTAATAGATGCTCCATTGACATCTTCGACCCATAAGGGAGCTACATATACATGGAGTGAGAAAAATGAAGAAGTATTCGAGAAATTAAAGAAGAAGTTATGTGAAACACCGATTCTTTCTTTACCTGATCGAGTTGAATACTTCGCAATCTATAGCGATGCATCTGGATTTGAGTTAGGTTGTGTTCTGACCCAGAGAGATAAAGTGATATCATATGCATTTCGACACTTGAAAGAACACAATAAGAACTACCCTACTCATAATATGGAGTTGGTAGCGGTACTATTCACATTAAAGATATAGACACATTATCTTTATGGCACAAAGTGTAAACTCTCACCGATCATAAAAGTCTCCAGTATCTCTTTGATTAAAAGGAATTGAATATGAGCCAAAGACGTTGGCTAGAGTTACTCAAGGGTTACGACTGTGGGATACTTTACCACCCTGGTAAAGAAAATGTCGTAGTTGATGCTCTATGTCAAAAAGTAAACCTAGAAAGAAAAAGGCCAAGAGTGTTAAGAATAGAAGTTGTCTCGACAGTTGTGGAAAGCATAAAGAAAGCCTAGGAAGAAGATTTAGAGAAAAATGACCGAAAGGAAGAACGTTTAGGAAAAACGTTGGAATTTGATACAAACAGTCAAGGATTGAAGGTATTCCAAGATAGGATTTAGGTACCTAAAATGGGAGGAAAAAAAAGATCTTTTAATGGAAGAAACTCACAAGACCATGTACTAGATTCATCCCGGCAGCACTAAGATATATAGGGATCTGAAACCTTACTACTGGTGGCCGACGATGAAGCTCGATGTTGCAAAGTATGTGGTGGAGCGTGTAACATGTGAGAGGGTTAAATCAAAAAACCAGAAACCGTATGGGAGTTTAGAACCTTTACCTTTACCCATGGGTAAATGGGAAGATATCACCATGGATTTTCTGACTAAACTACCTAGGACAAAGAACGGTCACAACATTATTCGGGTAGTTGTGGACCATTTCACACATAGTGCACACTTCATATCAGCTAATGAGAGGTTGTCTATGGATAAGCTTGCAAATGCTTACGTGAAGGAGATAGTAAGACTTCATGGTGTTCCATTAACGACTGTATCAGATCGTGACGGTCGATTCACAACAATGTTTTGGAAAAGTATACAAGAGGAAATGGGTACAAAGTTGTGTTTAAGTACAACCTACCATCCGCAGACTGATGGTCAGAGCGAAAGAACAATTCAAATACTGGAAGATATGTTAAGAGCATATACCCTAGAATTTTCAAGCTAAGTAGGATGAGCATTTACCCTTGGTAGAGTTTTCCTACAACAATAGTTACCATTTGACCATTAAGATGGCACCTTAGCAGGCCTTGTATGGACAAAAGCTTCGTACACTGTCTTGTTGGCTTGAGGCCGGAGAGAAGCAGTTTATGGGCCCCAAAATAGTCCATCAGACTGTTGAAAAATTAAAATTTATTACGGAAAGGATTTTAGCGGCTCAAGATCACCAAAAGAGTTATGCTGACAAGAAGCGATGACCCATGACATTCGAAGTTGGAGATTTGGTATTGCTCAATTTCTCATTGTGGAAGGGACTTATACGATTTCGAAAGAGAGGAAAGCTAAGTCTAATATTTATTGGGCCATTCAAGGTTCTTCAAAGGAATAGGAACCAAGCTTAAAAGTTGTAATTGCCAAAAGAACTACATGATATTTGTAACACTTTTCCATGTGTGTTATTTGAGGAAGTTCACGGGCGATGTTCCTGATATAATTCTACATTCAAGTTAAGGATGGACGAAAATAAGAGGTTAATCACAGATCCTGAAGCAATTGTAGACCATAAGACAAAGAAGTTGTGATGTAAAATAGTCAAATTAGTGCTTGTGACAACCGTCAAAATTTGAGACAGTTCTATATTTGAATAAACTGAGTTGCACATATAGGCATGACACATACTAGAATTTGTAACTAGGATCTATGCTATAACCTACTAGAAACTTGGAAAAAAGAATAATTGAAGGACTATTTACTTAGATTTCACATTGGAAAATCAAATATCCTCTCCCCTCTTCAAATTTCAGAATCCCTCTCTCTCCCCTTGTTTCTCCTCCTACAGTCAATCATTTTCACTTCCTATTCGCTCAACCTCCCACGTTTCTCTCTCTAAAACTTCCATCTTCATTTTCTCTGCAAATGACCAACCTAGATGCAATATCACTGGCAGAGATTTTTACATTCAATTCTTCATGAGCTTATAAGCATCTCTGAATTTTGGTGGATTATAACCCCAAAGAGATGACGAGAGAGATGAGCTATCCAAAGAGATAGAATCCCTATTTTCTCTCTTTTCTTCTATCTAAACCCCCCACTCTTTACCTCTATGAATTAGCTCCAAAACCCACAAAATTTCAAGAAAATATCCCTCATTTTACTCAATTATCTTCATCATTTGAAGTTGATATTCAAGGTTCGTTGCTTTTCTTTCAAAAATTTCAAGTTTTCTTGAAATTTCTCCCTCTTCTACTCTTTTCTTTGAGGTTATTGACATGCAAGTTTATGCATGTCAAATTTGATGATGAAGGTGGTAGGATTTCACCCAAAAACAACATGCATGTTGTTAGAAGGTGAGATCCAATCATCAAAACCTAAATCAAATCCATCAACTTGAGATTTACAAGTTTTAAAGATCCAAAACCACATGCATTCAAGTTTTTCATTTAGAAACATCATTTTGAAAAGAATAAGTTCATGCATGGTCTTAAAATCATAATGCATGTGATGAACATCAAGCTTAAAGGCTTGATTATCAAAGTACATTGTTAAGAATGCTCATAAAGGATTTATTAATAAACAAATATCTAAAACTTCTTTTCTGTTGAAATCCCATTTTTTTTAGAATCCAAACAAAACAATAAGATGATCTGGAAATTTTTAGAAAATAACCCATTTTTCTCGATTTATTGTAGGTTTTTTAAGAAAATAGAGCAATAGTTCACATAAACTAGTTTTGTTGGTTAATAAATTCTGGTAAAATTCAGGTATCACCTATGCACTGAATAAAGACCTATCATGAAGTTGTATGCTTTTCTAAGACTGTTTTCTATTGATTTCTAATTTATCTTTGTTGAAGAGAGATAAATAGAAAAATATAGTTATCAATGTCTAAAGCCTTATTTCATATTTTTTTCATCTTCTAGAGATCATAAAGAATACATGAAATTTTTTACAGATTTCTCTAAAATAAGTTCTTATTTTTACTGATTTAATGAATGTTTAAGGGATTAAATTGATGAAAAACAGCTACACTTATCCAACAATTATGAAACTTCATCAGAATATCTTATATTACATATAAATCATAAATAAAAAGTTTAGTGAATTTTACCTACTGTTTAATAAGTTTTCACGAATTAATGCTTATTAAAATGAGTAAAACAAAGAAAAATAGTTAAACTTTTTAAAACCAGCTTTGATAATTTTTTCCATCTTATATACAATGCCACAAAAAGTTTGGAGAATTTTATACACTGATTCCTATTTATTGTGATTTTTCTATAATATATACACTAAAATGATAAAATCGGGTTAAACTGTTTGAAAATCAATTTCGGTATTTTCCCAGTTTATATACACTGTATAACATTTTACAAAAGATTAGGAATTTTTATTAACTGTTTATTATTTTTCACGATTTTATGATTTTTTTCAAGGAATTAAATGGTGGGAAAATGGTTAAACATATTTAAAAATCATGAAAAATTACAAGAAGGTTCTAAATTATAGTTAGACCTGAAACGTAAGTTTGGAAATTTTTAGAACTGATTTGATTTAGTTTTGGATTCTTAGTTTGTAAAGCCCTTCCAAAACTGCTAAAATGTATTTCAAACAATAATACAAAATAGGATTTTTCACTTGCAACTGTTAATAAGTCAATTGGCATATGGAAATCTAAATTTTCAGAAAATTATTTGCATCTTATACAAAACCTAATTTTGACACAATATTGGCACAATTCTATTGTAGAAATTAAGTATACTAGTGTTACATTTTCGACTAGAGACTTATTAGTGTGTAGCCTTATCATATGGGAATCGGTAGTAGGACGTGAGAGAAGTTAGCTCAAGGAATCACAAATACCTTCACGTATCATTTTGAGTATTCACGACTCCCCCTATTTTCGGTTTTACATGTTTTGGGGTGGAAAAGCATGTCCAAAAACTGTTTATTGTTCGTTGTATTTAATTTGACTTGTATCGAACTTGGTTGCTATATTTTGTTGTGTATGTATATGCTATTGTTAATTCATGAGGCCTTATTACGTTTAAGTCCCTGGAATCAGTTCGCCCAACTCATTAACTCACTTGATCCCATGGTCATTATGGATAACGCTATTAGGAGGTAGACAACTCCTCACTCGCACGATTTGCTTGAGTGCATTTTACCATTATTTCTCCTTATGTTAGTGATAGGCATAGCATTCAAGAAGGCCTTCGGTCTTAGGCATGGGTTGTGAACTCATGATTTGATCATTATGCACATAAAAAAATTTGTTTCACATTTTAGCAACGAACTTTTATTACTGGAAACTTATTTACTTGTCTTAGCAATGAACTTCTTTGCTCCTTGTAGCAATGAACTTGTTTGCTCTTTATAGCAGTGAACCTGGTTACTCATTTGAGTAACAAAGTTTTTTTCTCATATTAGCAACAAAGTTCTATTATTAGAAACTTTATTACTCGTTCTAGCAATAAACTACTATTAATGAAAACTTATTTACTTATTTTAGCAATGAACATTTGTTTATGGAAACTGTTATCAACATTCTGATTATCATGACTTCAAACTATATTATGTTATAAACATATGAGTACTCACCAATTACTTTTTTAGTTGACACTCGTTATACATGCTTTTTCAGGAATCACCTAGTAAGAGGCACGTTAAGACACAACATTTGTAGGAGCACTTGCATGTGTTGTCTTTCAAATACATTGTAATTTATTTTAAAAAGTTGTTCAAACTCATTGTAAATTGTAATGCTTTTAATACTGTGGTTGGTGTTTTCGTTTAACTTTTGCTATGATACCATTTGTACTGTCACGCCCCGTTTTCCTGCTTTAGTGGGGTGTGATAGAAATGGTATCAGAGCTGAAGGTTTTGGAGAATACCGGTTTTCATTTGGAGAGCCACAACTAGAGCCAAAAAATTTCAAAATGTTTTTAAAATACTGAAGATACTACTAGTATAACTAATTCGATTATGCATTATTGGACTTTAATTAAGTATAGCATGGCCAACTATGCTTAATTAAGGAAAGTTAATGCAAGACTAGAAATGGTTATAGTAGAATTATGTTCAAAAAAATTTTTAACTTAAACTTTTGAAAAACAAAATTTTTCGGTGTGCGTATAGGCATTGTATATTATAGGCATTCATCTAGGTGCACTTAGAAACTAAGTTCACTTTTACCACAATGTCGTATTTATAAATATTGTTATACTTATCAAGTGCTAGGCTAACCAGGTAGGTTATATCACTAGCCACTCTAGGAGCAATTCACTTAGTACTGAGAATGAGTATTTCTCGGTAGCTATTAACTTTAGACATAAGGTTAGTACCTAGAAAGACACTAGTAATAATCTTATGTCGAAACCAATACCAATTATACCTAAATACCTCTTCATCGTTATTGTACTAGAGTTACAAATAGAAAAGCATTCTGATACCAACACGGATGAGAATTGTAGCATTTCATTAGAAAGTAGGTGAGTCACCATGAGTAGTCACATGGATATCATCGGAGAGCATTCCTAATCCGACTCACAAGGAGACATAGAGCTTTAACTCAATGTTGTTGATACACGAGGCTTCTCTTCTGCACTACGATTTTAGCTCTAGGTTGTTTCCACCTTGAGCCTCAAACTTAACATATGATATCTCTTTGACCCAAAACCTTTTCATTAGGTATTTCTTAGCCTACCATCTTTACTTCGAATATCCTAATTCAAGCACAAACCATTCCCCTTATGACAAAAACTTACAAGGCTTAGTTTGAGGACCCCAGATGCATTGGTGATTATCAAAAGTATACCATCATCTTACACTTTCCAAATTAGTAACATGTTTCACACCTAACATCCAACCTTAAATTTTCATGCCCGGTCAAAGATCGCACTACTTCGTTGTACGAATCCTTCCTACAAATTTCAAATCCTCCTTTGAACCTTATTATTTTCATACATTTGTTTAAGCCTTATCGACATTACTGACATTCCTATCATTATAAAGGGTTACATCCTCTTATGCCGTGAGCCAGACGCCAAACCTATAACTTAACCTTTGACCCCTGTAAAAGGCTGTGAAACTGCATTGACAGGATAAAACATTTTACAAACAATTTTTCTTGTCCTTTTCTTTGGGGAAAAAGGCACGGGTACTCGCCTTATACTCGCATTAGTATTAGGTATGACTAGTTACACTAACCCACTTAGTCACTGCTTCTTAATCTTTCACCTAACCTATTTCACTTCACCAGTTTTATTTACCATCAATACAATAATTTGTAACTACTTCATATAACTAACTAGACCTTTCCCAATAATGTAAGTTATATTTATTGTTAAAAACAACTAGCTTTACTTATGACAACTTGCTTTAACTTAACACTTTTCTCTAAAACTCAAATGAACCAATGTTGGTTTTAAACTTGCTATTTCAATTCCATTTCAATGGATAGATGTTCTTTTTAAAGACATATAAACCATTTTAAACCTTGCTTACCATTTTGGCAAATTTTCGAAAAACATAGAAACATTTTCTTTTATAAAAGTTTTTAAACTCTATGATATAAAAATTAAACATATGACATTGAAGTTCATATTATGTGTAAAAGCTTCATCGAATCTTCAAAACACTTTTGTTTTGACTATTTTGACCACTTTCTCATTTAGGCGTTATACTTTACTTAAATGTGTTTACATGAAACCCAACATGATATTTTTATAACTTTCTACTTTAAATGTGTTTACATGACATCACATATACCTACATTTCAAAACATACATCATTTGTTTATTTTATTTCAAATTAGTTTTATAATCTATAAAGTTTCTAAAATTTACAACATTTCAAAACTTAGTGTTCACTTTTAAATTCCTAGTGATGCACTTTTAACAAAATGTAATTATTCTTTTAAATATATTGAGTTTTACTTTATTCTTTTTAGCCATTGTTGGACTCTAGTCTAAAAGGTCAAAATTGTTAGATTTTCAATTACCAGTTGTAGTGCTTCTTCTTTTTCGCAAATAGAATTTAACTTAATAAGATAACTCATGAATTTTTAGCAAACCTTAGCAAACACTTTAAAACTTCTTCATGTCTATGTAACCATCAAAATACATCAAAGAGTGAAGTTTGAAATATATCTCGACCTGGTTTTAAATCTACCTATATGTACTGCTCTTAAAATTTTATTAATAGCAATCATTGTTGCTACCTTCCTTTTTTCCCTCGAACTTGTTTTCTTGCTCTCCTTTTGATTTGAGATCTCAAAAACTTATAATAATAACACAATCCATGGTCTAAATTTGTTTTTGTCTATTTTGCTTCTCTTGTTACCATGTTCGTACACATACAGACTAGAAGTCTACCCTTATAACCCTAAGCGATTAATACACGTATAGCCATGAGGCATAATTTTAACTTGGTCAACTTTGATATATTCAATTACGCCTTTTATAATATACATTTTGTTTTTATTTTGAAATCAACTGTAAACAAGTGATCCATATTTACATTTTGTCTTTCATTCTAAATTCGGAAACTTGATTTAAAATGTAATTTGCATTGTATTTTCCTTACAATTAATACACAAAATGAAACCCTTGTGCTTATCATTTTTATAAGATCGGAAAGTAAATGTGAAGGATATATTTTCTTATGTTTCTTCTTCTTAAAAACATAAAAAGTTTTAAATATTATGATTATCTATCCTTCAAACGATTGTTTTTGGTAGAATCACTGAATTAAGAATGCACTATTTACAAAGATCGACTATTTTACACCTTTTTTTTTAAATAGCATTCCACTTTGCAATTTTCAGTCAGTTCCTAAACTCTCAAAATTGTTTTCATAAATATTATGACTCCTAGTAATCTTGAATTTGTCCTGACTTAAATAATTGGACATTTTTTTCAAAAAGTGTAATACCAATATTTCTATAAAATTCCCTTAATGACGACTTAAACCTTTAACCTTAATTAATCTTTATATTACTTTACTACTCTGTTTGATCGTCACTCATGTATCTTCATTCTCTTGGGATTATTACACATTTGGATAATAGTGAGATTACTTATCATTTCTAAACACTCAAAATGCTATCTAGACAATATGAATTAATTTATCATAAACTTTCATCGCCTCCATTTGCAAAAATGACTCTCTAAAAATATATATTCTTCGAATATGATCTTATTGTAAAGAGAGTAAAAGTAATAGTAAATATAGCTTCATAAATCTTTGGCCATTTCGTAATTTCTTTGGTAGACGGGACTTGAATAGCCTTTACATTTGAGATGTACCAAAATGTTGTTGCCTACCCTTAATACATATCTTTAGGAACTTACCCTCGATCACTTCTCTTTCATTTGTGCTACCCCTTCTTATTACGGAATATATCTTTTCCGAATTTAGTAGCAAACCCGGAAGTGAACAAATTGTTCCTAATTGCTTCTTTATTAGGCGACAAATTTACACTTGGTACTGATTTAGAACGCGGCTTAAGGATCAATACAAACTTAACGCTCAATGCAATTGGTGCTTCAGCAAAAGTTATAGTGCTCTCTGAATTCAGATAATATCTAATTAGATAATCTTTTTCGTCTAGGTCGCCATGGTTGGATCATGATTTCATAAACCAAATTTCTCACAATCTAGGCTCTAGAACTCAAATTAGGGACACACCAATTTGATTATAGCAAAAAAGTTGGGCTCTTCCCTAGAGAAATAAACCCAAAATAATCAAAGAGTTCTTCATGTCACCACCTCTCCAAAAATACAATTGTATTCAGTTGAGTTCTAATAGAATAGTCACGAATTGAATTTCGGGACGAAATTCTTTCAACCGGGGGAGACTATGACAAACAGTAAAATTTGAGACAGTTCTAGATCTGAATAAACTTAGTTGCACATATAGGCACAACACATACTATACTTTGTAACTAGGAGCTATGTTATAACCTACTAGAAACTTGGAAACAAGTAGAATCAAAGTATTTTGTACTTAGTTTTCACATTGGTATGTGAATTCTACAACTACTTAACTGTGATGACTATCTATATTCGGGTCATCCTTGAATTGAACATCTTTGCATGAATTATCTAGACACATCATGCACTTGACCTAGAAGTAGAAATTAGGTCAAAGTCTCATAGAAACTTATGTCAAAGTTGAAACTAGGACTAGTATACTTCATTCATCAAATTCACTTGAATCTTAGAACCACTACATAGAATTCCAATAAACCGATAAAAATTAATTAGAAATATTATTTCTAACTTGAATAAGAGTTAAGAAACCCAAAAACAATGTGAAGTCTCAAAGATTCAATTTATTTTGATATCCAAAGATTTACAAAATTCCTTAAAACCCTAAAAGTCATAGAAACTTAAAGTTATGAAGTTTTACATTAAAATCCCCTGAAAAATTTTATTAACTCTATAATATAAAATTCAAATACTTATAACATTGAAATATAATCAAGGAAATTAATTTATTTCATTAACATTAGCTTTACTTTTATAAGCTAAAATCTAAGAGTTATGAACAAAAATTATATAAAATAAACATTTTATATAAATTCAAAGATATTTTATAAACATTAAGGAATTAAAAAAAGAGAAAAGTAAATCAAATATCCTCTCTCCTCTTCAAATTTCGGAATCCCTCTCTCTCCCCTCGTTTCTCCTCCCAAAGTCAACCATTTTCACTTCCCATTCACTCAACCCCCCACTTTTCTCTCTCCAAAACTTCCCTCTTCATTTTCTCTGCAAATGACAAACCTAGAAGCAACATCATAGGAAGAGATTTTTACATTTAGTTATTCGTTAGTTTATATGCATCTCTGTATTTTGGTGGATGGTTTTGGTGAAGCATAACCCCAAAGAGATGACGAGAAAGATGAGCTATCCAGAGAGATAGAATCTCTCTTTTCTCTCTTTTCTTCTCTCTAAACCCTCACTCTTTACCTCTATGAATAAGCTCCAAAACCCACGAAATTTCCAGAAAATATCCCTCATTTTACACAAAAATCTTCATCATTTGAAGTTGATATTCAAGGAAAAATTAATTTCCTTATATTTTCTTTACTTTTCTTTCAAGAATTTCATATTTTCTTGCATTTTTCTCCCTCTTCTACACTTTTCTATCAGATTATTCACATGCATGTTTATGCATGTCGAGTTTGATGATGAAGGTGGTAGCATTTCACCCAAAAACAACATGTGTGTTGTTAGAAGGTGAGATCCAATAATCAAAACCTAAATCAACTCCATCAACTTGAGTTTTACAAGTTTTAAAAATCCAAAACCACATGCATTCAAGTTTTTCATTTAGAAACATCATTTTGAACAAAATAAGTTCATGCATGGTCTTAAAATCATATTGCATGTGATGAACATCAAGCTTAAAGGCTTGATTATCAAAGTACATTGTTAAGAATCCTCATAAAGGATTTATTCATAAATAAATATCTAAAACTTCTTTTCTGCTCAAATCTGATTTTTTTCTAGAATCCAAACAAAACAATAAGATGATCTGGAAATTTTCAGAAAATAACTCATTTTTCATGATTTATCACTACTAGAAAAACAACCTTTTACGATGCGCAATTTACGACACGCACTGATTAATGATATGAAAAAGTGTGTGCCCTAAAAATAATGTCAGATCTTTAGAAATTTGAAGAATTTAGGACGCGCATTTTTGCGTGCCCTAAAATTTGTGTGAAAAAAACATGGAGGGCGCATATCAAAAAAAGTGTGTCGTATAAGCATGTTGTTTTATAATTTTTTTAGGAAACGTGCGTTCTCTGGTAATGAGATGGGGGGAAACGAAATCCCAAAAGTTAAAAACCTCGCCTTGTGTTCTTCTCTCGCTTGTTTTCACGAGTCGAAAATCCCTTCTCCTTACAAGCCCTACGTCCGATTGATGCAGAAGCAGGTTCGAGTCTTATCTTATTTGTTATGTTGAGTTTTATTTTCGATATTAGAATAGAATGCAGGGGTTAGTTTAAAAAGATAGCTCTCTGCAACATCGATTGGCGACCTCGCCTCAGCTCACCTTGTCGGCAACCTCCGACTCACCTCTCCTCGTCGGCGACCTTAGTAATTCATTTTTTCAGCAATGGAAACTTGTTCTTTTAAAATTTCATAAAGGATTTCAACAAGATTTAGTAGGATCCCATCTAAACCATGCTTTGCCAACATAGAAACCAACAAGCTATCTATTGACCAGAAGGTCAACGACACCCAGACAAATTATTAATAACAAAACACAAATCTTGCCTCTTCGTTCTTTTACCACATAAGAGATCTTTTCGTTCTTTTTTTGTTTATAACTAGATTCTTTTATCATTAGGTGAAACTATATGTTTCCGGAATGCGAAGCAGAATGTGTTGATGGAATGAGATGTTGAAAGGATTTCAAAGAAGGATGTTTTCGGACAAGGAAAGTCACACAAATTAAGAATTTGTGTTTTACCACATAAGAGATCTTTAACCACCTATGAGTAAAGGTTAAATGGACATACCTTTTTGTTCCCCGATTTAGATATCCATTGGTTTTTTTGATGTTACATATCCTCAGGTGACTCATCAAGACTTTCTTGTTTGATTAGCTTTTCTTCTAATGTTCAAAGTTGTTGTTCCTGTTCTAAAATGATGATTCTTTCAAGTCGGGAAAGAAGTGTATCAAGTTTATACACTTCGGTTGATAGAGGGCTTGGAGATCGGTTTGGAGGCCTCATCATTCAATTAAAACAGAAACAATAAACACAATTTGCATGATCAACAATCCGGCCTTAACTTTCATCAGGTATATATTTTTTTAATTGGCATCATCTAATTAAGAAAGTAACATGCCAAGTAAAATACATAACACAAGATTAAGTAGAAGTTCATGTTGTGCTAGACCCCCATTCCATTAAATTTCACATATGCAAGGAAGGCCAAAATGGGAAAGGGTATTTTACGTATTTTCTGTCAAAAGTTGTAATTACAGGCTTTTTAGTACCTGGAAGCGCATATTTATTCTCAATTTTCTTGTTTCTTTATCATTCTTCTTAGCCTAGCATGATTTTCAATGGATTTTTTCCCCGTTACTCCATTTGATTGTTGTTCTTCATGGTTCTAAGTGAGTTATTAGCTCATCTGTTACTTCTTTTGATTGTTATTTTCATAGCATGTTGTCACTTGAATCAAACTTTTCCATTTTCAACTAGGGAAAAAGCTAAAAGAATAACCTACTTTATGAGAATGTAAATATGAAGGACAATATTTAAGTATAAATATATTAAATAATAAATGATAATATATATATATATATATATATATATATATATATATATATATATATATATATATATGGTAAAATATCCCATGAAACCAATTTGTGATCTACCACAGGTGATTCAGGATCTTTTTGAATTTAAAAGTGAGCAATCCCCAATTCCAGTCGGAAAGGTGGAATCCGTTGCTTCAATCATTACACGTTTCTATACAGGTGGCATGTCTCTCAGGGCTATATCCCGTGAAACCCATGAAGCAATTGCCATTGCAATGAACCGAATAGGCAGAAAGTTGATTCAATAAAAAAATTATCTCCTAAAAGAACATTTGATACATATTTGGTAAATTATTTAGGATCCGATTCGGTGGTCGATGCTTTCCCATGATATTCTTTATCTGATTGCAGCCCAAGACTTTGGTTTCCAGTTTTGCAAAGAAACTCAGTCTTCAATGTTTGTTAAAGAGATTGATTCTTCTGCAGAGGAGGTTGAGAGGTCGATGCTTTCTGTGACATCCCCAAAATCACGGCCAAAAAAGACCGGTTACATTTATTCTTTTTAAAATATTTTCAGAGTAAATCCATTGATTTAAAAGAGTTGCGGAAATTGTCCCCAAAACAAAACATGATAAAATAAAGTTTATCAAAGCATTTCTTAAAGAAATGCATTTTCATTATATATCAAAACTCGGGATGTCATATTCCGATACAGACACAAAAGCATAAACAATAAAACATAGACCTTACACAGTTTTATACAACTATTGGTCTATAAACAAAAACATCTTCACAAGTTCTCCAACTTATGCCCTCGCGACACTACCTGTAATACAAAGAAACTGAGTGAGTCAACCCACAATAAATAATTATATTTAATTTCACCAACCATCAATAACCCGATTACCCATTCCTGTTATCCTCACTTTACGTCCCTATGACAACAACTATTACAAGGGACCTAATCTAGGAAATTCATCGGGACGGACACTACTGTAGAGGGGTTTCCTCAACAATGAATGATCTAAGGCAACCATGAAGGGGATAGAATACATCAAATGAACACCCAAGTTCACCAACACTTACAGGTTATGAGCCTGCCAGCATTCCACAGGACAGTCTAGAAAGAGTTTGTGGTCGTCATCCATATTCTGCTGAATGACTAGATCGTAATCATATCGAGGCCTCTCGTTATTTTTATTTCATCACACACCACTACTTACCCATGTTCTACCCAACATATATGTAGATAAAATATAAATATATATACAACATAAAACATGTATAAAACATTCGACCGATACACATTTCAAATAACACATATCATATAAACACATAACACGTATTTTATGGAAATCCTTCATATTTATGTGTTAGAAGAAAGTAACTACACACTCACATTATAAGAAGATGATCGGACAGTACCTTGTCTATTAAAATAATCTTTTCCGATAAAAACGAGACGTTTTCTCCATTACCGGGCTTAACGCGGGCAGAGTTTCGGCTCGGAAACTTTACTTCTCAGGATCCTCCGGGCTTCGGGACTTGCTTCGGGTCTCGGAAACGATACCAGGGCTTCGAGGTATTTCTTGCACGCAAAACGATGCAAAAATGAAAGAGAAAGGAAGAAATTTGGCAAAAAGATCGACAACCCTCGACTTCTATTTATAGGGGCTGAAGCCTCAGGTTACGTTGGGCGTAACCCCAAATTACATTGGGCGTAATCCTCCGTCGACATGTATGTTGGGCGTACATCTAGGTATGTTGGGCGTACCGGGTGGATAAGGCCGGATGAGTCACGGGTTTGGTATTATCCGATATTATAATTAAATAAATATATTTTAATTATTTAAAAACATCAAAAATTCATATCTTCCTCATACGAACTTCTTTTTCGACGTTCTTTATATCCACGCATAGGTGAGACTATGCCCTGCGACTTTCGTTTAGACTTCGACGGCAAATTCTGAATTTATGTAACACCGTAAATTTCAAAACAAATTTTTCATTTAAAATAATCATTTTATTCTTAGAAATACTTGTTTAAAATCTCATTCATAATTGAATTACAAAACATAGCTCCATTTTCACTTGCGTAGAAAACCAGGATCCTCCAAAACATGACTCTTTCTCTGGTGTGTACAATCAAGCCAGTGCCGTCCCGTGATACTGAAAGAAACCTGAAAAACATCACACAAAACACTGTAAGCACGAACCTTAGTGAGTTCCCCAAAATACCACACACATAACACATATTAGCCACTCGACGCTATAACTCTATGGGTCGGTGCACCCAAACCCTGTGAACCATCAGGTTCTAACTCTGTGAACCTTCCGGTTCTAACTCTATGAACCTTCCGGTTCTAACTCTAGGAACCCTCCGGTTCCAACTCTGTAAACATGCACAGCATAAATCACATAGAAATAATGCAGTACAACACATAACATACATAGCATACAAATACTCTGTCACATAACTCTGGTTACCTACTCAAGGTAAAGTATAGTGAGAAGACTCACCTGGCAAGCAGAAAGCAGATATCCCCACACTTAAATCTCGAACTCGCCACCGCCTAACACGTAAGGCAAATACTCTCATGAATATAACTCTCGAGACTAGAATCAACCCTCTCATGGCACCCTCTTAAGGGTAAAAGATTATTTTACCCCTTTCTTGGCCCAAAGGCCTCATCGCTGACCAAAGCCTAAAAGTCAACGGTCAACTCTTGGTCAAAGTCAAAGTCCTTAGTCAAAGTCGACCCTCCTGGTTGACCCTGCTCGCCGAGTCAACCCGTCGACTCGTCGAGTCCCCATGCTAAGACATTCCCCAATCCGCGACTCAACTCGCCGAGTCACCCCGAGACTCGCCGAGTCCCACAACTCTGAGTCCACTCGCACACAACTCACCGATTCATCCCTTGACTCGCCGATTCTCGACTCAACCAGAAAATATTGGGACTCTTCGACAAGACTCGCCGAGTCCAAGAACAGACTCGCCGAGTCTAAGGCTATCATCAACCTACTCGCCGAGTTGTTCATACAACTCGCCGAGTTCCAGGCTATCTTCATCCAACTCGCCGAGTTGTCCTTCCAACTCGCCGAGTCCCAGCTCATCTTCAAGCAACTCGTCGAGTACACCCATGTGACTCGCCGAGTACCACAGGTCTGAATCCATTCAGAAGCATTCCAGGCCATGCAATTGCTCCAAAACATAGATCTAGCCTCCTACCACTCATCCATCACGTAAAGTGGCAAACTTTACGTGAATCCAAAGAGATCTAGGCCGTTTGCACATTGGGCTAGGGTTTTGGACATGTAAGCTTCACTAAACACTCCAACACAGGGACTTTCATGCTCTCTGATTCTTCTCCCTTCCAGATCTGAGGTAGCAACCTCAGATCTAACCTCTAGACTTCCCATTACATCCATAGACAAGTTCCCACAAACCCCAAAATGAAGAAACAACATAACAACAGCCCAAGAACGAGATATTACCTCCAAGAGATGCCCCAACTGCAATGTAATTCGAATCCAAGCAAAGCCCCTTGCTCCAAGCCTTTAATCTCCCAAAATTCCTTCAACAATTACTTCTCCAAACTCCAATCCACTCAACAATGGTGCTTCTCCGCGATTTAGGGTTTTCTGGGGCTCAAGGGGTGATAAAGAGGCTGGGAGGAAAACATAATGTTCTTTATATAGGGCTCAACCCCGAGAATTAGGGTTTTCTCCACTCAGCGCCTACTCGCCGAGTCCTCCTTACCGACTCGCCGAGTCGGCTACTTAACATGCGACCCAGTCGCGACTCTACTCGCCGAGTCCATCCATGGACTCGCCGAGTCACTCTTTCACAACTTACTCTTTTAGCCCTTCAACTCTACTCTTGATATTTCGGGATGTTACAATTCTCCCCCACTTAAATTGGGCTTCGTCCTCGAAGCCTACAGCAACTCAACTCCAGAAATACTCCCACAACGTGCCACCTGGCCTTAATCAGACCAGGTCTCACAAGGCATACCCATTAAACTCGAACACACTTTCCCTTTCCTTACGGTGTCCTGACCACCGTCTCGAACCGAGCACCGGTTGTACCCTCTGATAATCACACTCAACAATCGAGAATTACCCGAGATGCATCACTGCTCCAAATCTCAACAATCGCTCGACCACCTATGAGCTAGAAATAATCACGAACCACCGGATCCCCGATCCGAATCCCACTCTATACATTCCAAGCTGACAGAAAGACCCACTCTTCAATCTCAGAGCAACTCCCACGAGTCATCTTCTTGCAATCACACACATATGTTGCACCAGCCTTCGCACCCTCGGGTTAGGAAAACCCGTCACACTGACGACATCTCCAACATCCCTAGAAGGAATCACCACTATGCACACAACCCTTGATCAGAATCAAGCTGGGAGTCCCAGACTCCATCCTTGCATCCATCCTGAGACTCTTGGCTCTACACTCGCGGAATCCCTTTCGCGTCCTCAGCAGACATCCCATCATGATGTCATCCCATACCACTATCACAAACACAGTGTTCAACCACCATACTCCAAATCATCCATTGTCACTACTACTTTCACTTCCGTGAACCAACACTCCCCCCCCCCCCCCAGGGTTACATACCTTTCTCTTCCCTTACCCAGGAAAATCCACTTGTCAACCTTGCCACTACTCCATGTATCGCACATGCTCTGGATCTGCTCGCAAGGACTCTCGGGTCCATGCGCTACCTCTCCCCAGCAAATGAGGGTCTGACACCTCCTCCCATACAGCAGCTCAAAGGGTGGCATACCAATGCACTATCGATGGCTGTTGATATAGGATAACTCAACCAAGGATAAATACGTGCCGTAACTCCCTCCGAAATCTAATACACATGCCCGAAGCATGTCTTTGAGCGTCTGAATCGTTCGCTCTCTCTGAGGTGTCCTCAGACATCATCATGATAAGATCTAGCTTATTTCTCATATCCCTCTTCGAGACTGAGCACCAGGTCAGCTTTTTACTCCACAGCTGAGCCTCCAAAGGTCACCCATATCATGATCCAAATATCCCACTAACTTCCTCCCCGTGACCACTATCCCGGCCCAGTGACACGCAAGTCACGAAATTCTCTTTTCCTCATGCGAGAAAAATACAATCCAACCGAGGATCGTCTCAACTCTGATCTCTGGTTTCTGCTGTGCATATCCCTTGCGCATCTCACCACATTTCCCGACAGAGACGGAGACCCCAGTCTCGCCCCCGGTCCAACATCCAGGCTCCAAAAACTCAATACTAGGGCTACTCAAGCCCAAAACTCTTCCACATCATACACTGATCGGAGAACATTCCATCATCACACTCTCTTGCCATCTAGTGAGTACTACGGCTCCCCACAGTATCACAACACCCTCTGACTAGTGAGTACTACGGTTCCCCGCAGTAT
Source organism: Lactuca sativa (assembly GCF_002870075.4). NCBI lineage: Eukaryota > Viridiplantae > Streptophyta > Magnoliopsida > Asterales > Asteraceae > Lactuca > Lactuca sativa. The sequence goes on along the minus strand of NC_056624.2, from coordinate 107,348,284 downwards.
CACAACACCCTCTGACTAGTGAGTACTACGGCTCCCCGCAGTATCACAACACCCTCTGACTAGTGAGTACTACGGCTCCCCGCAGTATCACAACACCCTCTGACTAGTGAGTACTACGGCTCCCCGCAGTATCACAACACCCTCTGACCCCACTAGCTCGTGCTCCGCAGACTATCATAGGCGGCTACCCATACTCGACTCGAATATTCATCACAGACTCTGGAGGCAATCGACATAACAAATGCCCACCCTTGCGAAAATCCACTCTCTCAAATAATCTCCCTGGATGCCCATACTCAAAGGGCTCCCACTAGATCCATAGATACCTGATATACCACAAGTCGTCTCAACTCAAGATTCACGAGTAACTCCGAAATAAAGATATCATACCCGGATACCTCGGAATACCCCAACAGAACATCACAAGATCCTGCCACAACCACTGATCTCCTGCCCCAAGCATCATATAGACACAATAATACATTTCCTCTGAACCCCATAAATGGATCTACATTTTTCCCACATTGCAACTTTGGTGCATCCAATTTCTCAATTGGAAAACGAGAAAACGCTAACGCTACGAAATACTCTGATAATTCTCCGAAACCCTTTTTCTCGCCGCTCAAAATCCAAACAAGGATACGCATACCGACCCGGGAGTTGGCTGCCCAATCACTCTCTATCTACTTGCCCCAACACTGACCAATATCAGATTCCTGACCAATAAACACATGCCGTGGAGATAGGGGTGCAAACGAGCCGAGCCGAGCCCGAGCCTGGCCAGGCTCGGCTCGGGCTCGTTTAAGTTATATGAGGCTAGAGCTCGAGCTCGGCTCGATTCGAGCTTTCTTGTACTGAGCTCGGCTCGAGCTCGTAAAGAATTATCCAAGCTCGGCTCAGGCTCGGGCTCGACTCATTTTTTATCTGACGTGCCTAAATAAGCATAAGCTCGGCTCGAGCTCGTTAAGAAGCTCGTTTACTAATACCCTAAATCCGTAATTCCTCTAATATATTTTTATTTTAATATATATAAATAATAATAAATTATATTATGTAAAGGCTCGTTTAGGCTCGCGAGCCAAATCAAGCTTAATGACATAGGCTCGAGCTCGAGCTCGTTTAATAAACGAGCTTAATTTTAAGCTCGAGCTCGGCTCGGGCTCGTTTAAAACCGATTTCGAGTCGAGCTTTTAACGATCCGGTCCCGAGTAGCTCGCGAGTAGCTTGGCTCGTTTGCACCCCTACGTGGAGACATTCATCCTTCTCAAACAAGTACTTCCCGCATTAACTCACTTTGACCCCTTTCCTCGATCACCGACATCTCTGGTCTCATGATTTCTTACCGCAGATCTCTATACTCCACTTATATCTGCTCTTGACAAATCTCTGCTTTCTTACATATGGTACCCGGTTCTCCCCCACTTAGGGTTCGAACCATCACCAAATAGCACACATCCAACCCATAACTATTTTCACCAGCAAAATCGCACCTGCCCCCGGAAAGTGCTACACAATGCCCGATAATCCCCCTTAAGGAAATCAATCGACCTCATATACGCTGAACCTCTGATGAACTCCTCAAGAACTTCTCGTCACGACTGCCTCTAGTCGTTCCAAATCTCGTACCAATCTAGTACCAAACAACTCAACTGCTCAATAACATCCCTGGCTAAGACTGAACCACAAAATCATCGTACCCCTCACCTCAACTCATCAACCAACGCTCCAACACCGGGATCATCCCAAGAACAGGGACCCACTCCCATATTCAACACCCAACATAGATAGAAAACTCTCTGCACTGCTAAACTCGACTGAACTCCCCACTGATACCACTACAATACATCCTACTATACTCAAATAGGTGTAGTGTGGTCCTCGACTATCTCAGTCCCAACTGACTATCTGCTCATGATAAATCACTGCCTCACGGCACACATGCTACTTGATACTCTGGTGGGAAATCATCATCAATAACGACCTACAGGGTTTACCCCCAAACCCAAAACTAAAACATCATGCTTCTCATATTTTGCACACGAACATAATCAGTACCTCCCAGATCATAGAAGGTGACATCTCCTTTATCGACTGATCGCTCAACTCAGATCGAAATTCTCCCTTCTCACTGACTCCTTACTAAAATACTCTGAGGGGCTCTCGATCTCCCTCTCAAGGGACGCCTCTTCGAACTTAATCATGACCAGATAACCGGAGAACCACAAGCATCATTCACTACGAACCATGGTACTCATTCCATGACATCTCTTCTCAATATGCTCCGGTGTATGGAAGCCTAACCATAACATCACTCCCCAATCCGCTCCGATGTATGGTACCCGGACCATAACATCACTCCTCAATCCGCTCCAATGTATGGTACTCGAACCATAACATCACTCCTCAATCTGCTCCGATGTATGGTACTCGAACCATAACATCACTCCTCAATCCGCTTCGATGTATGGTACTCGAACCATAACATCACTCCTCAATCCGCACTGATGTATGGTACTCGAACCATAACATCACTCCTCAATCAGCTCCGATGTATGGTACTCGAACCATAACATCACTCCTCAATCCGCTCCGATGTATGGTACTCGAACCATAACATCACTCCTCAATCCGCTCCTTAGAACCTTCAGAATACTCCCTGTATCAAGTATGGGTCCTCTGCTTTCAATAGTACGGGCCCAAACTACCTGCCACATCTACCCATACTTTCCACACAGACCATCCCAGAGCTCCTAAGTAGCTGCTCGACCTGCTCTTTCACCAATCCCATCGCGCGTGCTCGCTCCCCAGCGAAATTCTCTACTCTCCCAGCGCACTCATCTGGCTAGGGTTACTCCCTAGGCTCTTCCGTTGTCCTCCCACTTCTTTGCTATCAGCTGCTGAAGAGCTCCTAATGATGCCAGCCATCTACCTCCTGAATATCGTCATATTCACTTGGTAGCAGACTCCCATCATCGAGAGTACCACAAAGCACAAAGCAAGCAGCATTCGAGCATTGAAGAATACATAGAACTCACTCTCGGTGATAACTCCACTTTCTCGGCTCATCCTCGAAAGTACCACCGAACTCTGTAACTCTACCCCTCATGGGTTCTAACTGGATACTCTCACTCATCACATACTCAAAAGCATGACACATATAACAACGAGTCCTAGGCTAAGGCATCACAAATTAGGCCACTCTAGTCCTAAGATATGAAATACCTAGCCTGTCTCTAGCATGCAATAATATCTCATAAAGTGCATCATAAATATCTCATAACACAAAAGTAAGGGTATTTTGGGAAATCACCGTTCGGGCTCTGGCTGATTGTACACACTGCTCTTTCTTGCTTTCTCTTTGAACTCTTATTCACTTTTAGAAAATTATTTCTTTAAAAACTTTTCTTACTTCCTCAGTTTGAGTCCAGATTTACCCGAAGGCGCATCCGAATCCCTCAAACCAAGGCTCTGATACCAACTTGTAACACCGTAAATTTCAAAACAAAATTTTCATTTAAAATAATCATTTTATTCTTAGAAATACTTGTTTAAAATCTCATTCATAATCGAATTACAAAACATAGCTCCATTTTCACTTGCGTAGAAAACCAGGATCCTCCAAAACATGACTCTTTCTCTGGTGTGTACAATCAAGCCGGTGCCGCCCCGTGATACTGAAAGAAACCTGAAAAACATCACACAAAACACTGTAAGCACGAACCTTAGTGAGTTCCCCAAAATACCACACACATAACACATATTAGCCACTCGAGGCTATAACTCTATGGGTCCATGCACCCAAACCCTGTGAACCCTCAGGTTCTAACTCTGTGAACCTTCCGGTTTTAACTCTGTGAACCTTCCGGTTCTAACTCTAGGAACCCTCCGGTTCCAACTCTGTAAACATGCACAGCATAAATCACATAGAAATAATGCAGTAGAACACATAACATACATAGCCTACAAATACTCTATCACATAACTCTGGTTACCTACTCAAGGTAAAGTATAGTGAGAAGACTCACCTGGCAAGCAGAAAGCAGATATCCCCACACTTAAATCTCGAACTCGCCACCGTTTAACACGTAAGGCAAATACTCTCATGAATATAACTCTCGAGACTAGAATCAACCCTCTCATGGCACCCTCTTCAGGGTAAAAGACTATTTTACCCCTCTCTTGGCCCAAAGGCCACATCGCTGACCAAACCCTAAAAGTCAACGGTCAACTCTTGGTCAAAGTCAAAGTCCTCTGTCAAATTCGACCCTCCTGGTTGACCCTGCTCGCCGAGTCAACCCGTCGACTCGTCGAGTGCCCATGCTCAGAAATTCCTCAATCCGCGACTAAACTCGCCGAGTCCCACAACTCTGAGTCCACTCGCACACAACTCACCGAGTCATCCCTTGACTCGCCGATTCTCGACTCAAGCAGAAAATATTGGGACTCTTCGACAAGACTCGCCGAGTCCAAGAATAGACTCGCCGAGTCTAAGGCTCTCATCAACCTACTCGCCGAGTTGTTCATACAACTCGCCGAGTTCCAGGCCATCTTCATCCAACTCGCTGAGTTGTCCTTCCAACTCGCCGAGTCCCAGCTCATCTTTAAGCAACTCGTCGAGTACACCCATGTGACTCGCCGAGTACCACCGGTCTGAATCCATTCAGAAGCATTCCAGGCCATGCAATTGCTCCAAAACATAGATCTAGCCTCCTACCACTCATACATCACGTAAAGTGGCAAACTTTACGTGTATCCAAAGAGATCTAGGCCGTTTGCACATTGGGCTAGGGTTTTGGACATGTAAGCTTCACTAAACACTCCAACACAGGGACTTTCATGCTCTCTGATTCTTCCCCCTTCTAGATCTGAGGTAGCAACCTCAGATCTAACCTCTAGACTTCCCATTACATCCATAGACAAGTTCCCACAAACCCCAAAATGAAGAAACAACATAACAACAGCCCAAGAACGAGATATTACCTCCAAGAGATGCCCCAACTGCAATGTAATTCGAATCCAAGCAAAGCCCCTTGCTCCAAGCCTTCAATCTCCCAAAATTCCTTCAAAAATTACTTCTCCAAACTCCAATCCACTCAACAATGGTGCTTCTCCGCGATTTAGGGTTTTCTGGGGCTCAAGGGGTGATAAAGAGGCTGGGAGGAAAACATAATGTTCTTTATATAGGGCTCAACCCCCAGAATTAGGGTTTTCTCCACTCAGCGCCTACTCGCCGAGTCCATCCATGGACTCGCCGAGTCACTCTTTCACAACTTACTCTTTTAGCCCTTCAACTCTACTCTTGATATTTTGGGATGTTACAATTTATTTTTATTATATTATTTTTAGCAGGCGGGACAGGAAAACTCCGTTATAAAATCATAACTTCTCCATCCGACGTCCGTTTTCGTCTTTCTTTTGACTATTGGACTACTAACGACGAGATCTTCAATTCTCGTTTAGATTGTTTCGGCTAAATATCACTCGATCTCTATTTCGAGATTTGGGTTGCATACTGCTAAGTCAGAACTTCGAAAAATCATAACTTCTTCAAACAAAGTCAGATTTAGACGTTGTTCTTATGCATGCTCTCCGTTTAACTTATTGTATGACTTCCGTTTAGATCACTAAGGCTAAATATCGCTCTAGCATAAATTCACTATTTACATCATGCAGTGTCGCGCTGGTTCTATCACGAAACTTCGACAGGTCATAACTTCTTCGTTATAACTCGGATTTCGGCATTCTTTATATATTCAGAAACCTTGCCACCACCACTACCACATCATTCAAAGATATTGGGCTTATCGAATATTTTATTTTACCGCTTATTTTTATTCTTAATTCAATTTAGCAACACAATTAAGCATAAAACACATAATACTCAAATAATAAATTCTTATTATTTCAAAATGAGTTACAATGTAACGACCGAAAAATTCCAACCAATTTAATTTTTTCAAAACAACCCGATTCCATTAAAATTATTACAAAAAGGTTTTTAATACAATTTATTTAAAGTATTCCCAGAATCACATCACGACCAAAAACATGAGGAATGGTACGATCACGCATTTGCCTTGCCACGGTCTCCTGAAGAACCTGAAAAACATAAAACCACAACTGTAAGCCCGAAAGCTTAGTGAGATATCCCCAAAATACCAACCACATATACCATACAAGCATAACATTCCATAACATATCCGATCACAGAACAGCCATGCACTTCGGGTCTACTATGTGATTGGTCTGCCGCACCAGCCAACAGTCCACCTGGTCCACCCTCTGAGTCTAGCCACATACATCGAGTCTACAGTGTGATTGGTCCGCCCGCACCGGGCCTTCAATCCACCTGGTCCACTCTCTGAGTCTACAGTGTGACTGGTACGCCCGCACCGGGCCTTCAGTCGGCCTGGTCCACTCTCCGAGCCTCGGCACGTCTGGTCCGCCCTCTTGGGGTCTGCAGCCTATCCGGACCGCTCGCTGGGCCTTCGGAACAACTGGTCCGCCCTGGGTATCTTGGCCTACAGCACAAACAGGACCTGCCTCAACCCAACTCCAGTCCAAACAACCATGTGCACATAAACATATAATCATATAGCAATTCACAGTCAACAAGCCGATCAAACAGATCACATAACATATCATCATCCTAACCAGGATACCGACCTAACCGGTCACTAGCATAGCATCACCCTACCTCTCAGGATACCGATCTCAATCACGTCTCTATCATATACCATCCTAGCTACCAGGATGCAAACATATCAAAGCAATAACATAACAACAAATACCCGGATCTCAATCCGATAAGGGCCGACCTTGGTGCCTTAGACCCTGTTGATATAGTGAGGATAACTCACCTCGCGAATGCCGATACTCTGTACTGAAGAAGCAGACTCTCGAATCACCAACTCACCGCAAATCCCGAACGAACCATCATAACCAATTAAACATTAGGCCAATCATACATTCACTTATCGGGCCAAGACCAAAGTCCAAATCTCATACAAAGTCCAACATTGGCACAATTTACCAAATTGGGCCCACTTCACCAAATGGGCCTAGAACCAATGTCCAAAACAATAATTGGGCCCAAAACACTCTATCCATAAATTCCCAGACTTGGCCCAATAACCAACTGTCCACCAACGACCCAAACTCAAAGCCCAAAAATGAATGTCCAACAGGAGGAGTACGCTGGGCGTACCCTCCTTGGTACGTTGGGCGTACTACAATGAAATGCGAATGAGGATGGGGGCTTTGGCCCACTACGCGGGGCGTAATCAAGGGTTACCGGGGCGTAACTGCTATACTCAATAAGTCCTTTTAACCTCTTAATGGCTTAAGCTCTTAAGCCCAAACTTCAGATCCATAGGCCAAATATGATTAGAATTCATAAAGTCTCAGACTTTATCACTTGGGACGTCCTTAAGCTCTTAATCCAAGGTCTTAATCCATTAAGACCTATATATCTCACACATGGAATAACTACAGCCCTTGGGACCTCATTTTTCTCACTCAAGACCTCTCCAAAGGTCTGAAAGGACAGATAATCTTAACCAAATCGAAATATGCAACAAGGTGAGGACTTTTGGGACAAGAATGGTGACAAAGCTTCAAGATACATAGATCTATACAATATGAAGGTCAAGCAAGAAGCTTTATACATCAAACAAGCTCCAAAGGATGGTATCTCTTCAGATCTACAAGCTCCACACGTTCTTCTTCTTCTTTAACAACTTCTCTTTTCTCCTTCAAGCCTTTCTTTTGCCAAAAAGAGCTTTCCAAGGACAAACACACCCAATAATGGAGAGAACACGAGATCTAGGGTTTCTCTGAGATTGAGGATGAGCATAAGGAGGCTAAGGGGTGAACCAACATGTTCCTTATATAGTGGCTGACCCTAAAATAGGGTTTGGGGTTTCTGAGAGTACGTTGGGCGTACCTCCCTGGTATGCTGGGCGTACTCACCCGGCCACCCACAACTTATCGCTCCCTTACGCTGGGTGTACGTCCAGCTTACGTTGGGCGTACCCAGCCAGACTTCACCAATAATTGCATGCATGCCATGCATGCATGGGACCCTTTTCCACTTATACCACAACGAGCTATAAACAATGATCAACTTCAAAACACCACAACTCCTCTAATCTAAACCCACTCCCAAATAACTTTACATTAATACGGGGTGAAGAGAAGCCCAATGCTTCTAACACGTACGCCAGCCCGAAACCTTCTCAGATGAAACTCATTTCTCGTAAAAGGACCGGAATTAACCTTCCTCTTAAATCTCAGGGACTCATAATTAAACACTTAAAGAACGGGGTGTTACATACAAAGGCTAACCTAGACTATCACATCATCACTAATGCCTAGCTTTGAAACACGGGAGTTACAATTCTCTCCACCATAGGATGATTCCATCCCCAGAATCACACATCAACAAACAAATGCGGATAACGACTCATCATGTCACTCTCCGTCTCCCAAGTGAGATTTGGCCCATTCGTATGTTTCCAACAGACAAGCAGTAACTCGACCATCTTGCGTCGCAACTTCTTAGTCTTTCGGTAAATGATTGCCTCTGGTTGTTCAATTAACCTATTGTTCTCATCAATTTACAACTCTGAAAGTGGAATCATGTCGGGAACTTCTCCCGTGAACTTCCTCAAATAACACACATGGAAAGTGTTATGAATTCCATTTAGTTCTTTGGGTAATTCGAGCTTGTAAGCTTGGTTCCCAACCCTCTGAAGAACTTTAAATGGTCCAATAAACCTTGGACTTAACTTTCCCATTTTGCCAAACCTTATAAGTCCCTTCCACAGCGAGAATTTAAGCAAAACCGAATCCCCAACTTCAAAAGTCATCAGTCTTCTTTTCTTGTCAGCATAGCTCTTTTGACGAACCTGAGTTGCTAACATTCTCTCTTTAATCACTTTCAACTTTTCAGCAGTCTGATGGACTATCTCAGGTCCCATAAACTGCTTTTCCCCAGCCTCAAGCCAACAAGACGGCATACGACGTTTTTGTCCATACATAGCTTGATAAGGTGCCATCTTTATGCTCGAGTGGAAACTATTATTGTAGGAGAATTCTACCAAAGGTAAATGTTCATCCTAGTTACCTTCGAATTCCAGGGTACATGCCCTCAGCATATCTTCAAGAGTCTGTGGATGGTAAGTTGTACTCAAACACAACTTGGTACCCAATTCCTCTTGTAGACTTCTCCAAAATCGTGAGGTGAAACGGCTGTCACGATCTGACACAATCGTTAATGGAACACCGTGAAGCCTCACAATTTCCTTCATGTAAGAATTCACAAGCTTATCCATAGACCATTTCTCATTGGCTGCTATGAAATGCGCACTCTTAGTGAAGCGATCAACGACCACCCAAATCATGTCGTGACCATTCTTTGTTCTGGGCAATTTAGTGACAAAATCCATAGCAATGTCTTCCTATTTACCCATAGGCACAGGTAAAGGTTATAAACTCCCACATGCTTTTTGATGTTGTGCCTTGACCCGCGCACATGTCACACACTCCGCCACGTACTTTGCAATATCAAGCTTCATTGTCGGCCACCAGTAATAGGGTTTCAGGTCCCTATACATTTTTGGTGCTGCGAGGATGAATTGAGTACATGGTTTTATGAGCTTCTTCCATCAGAAGATCTCTTATTCCTCATGACTTAGGCACCCAAATTTGATCTTGGAATACCTTCAGTCCATGATTTTTGTACCGAACACCAACGTTTTGCCCAAACGTTCTCCCTTTCGGTCATTCTTCTCAGAAGCTTCTTCTTGAGCTTTCTTTATACTCTCCACAATTGTCGAGACAACTTCAATTCTTAATGCTGTTGGCCTTTTTCTCTCAAGATTGACTTTCCGACTGAGAGCATCAACAACAACATTTGCTTTACTGGGGTGGTAAAGTATCTCACAGTTGTAGTAGTTGTAGTCCTTAAGTAACTCTAGCCAGCATCGTTGCCTCATATTAAATTCTTTTTGATTAAAGAGATATTGGGGACTCTTATGATTAGTGAAAAGTTTGCACTTCGAGCCATAGAGGTAATGCCTCCATATTTTTAAAGCGAAAATTACCGTTGCCGGCTCCAAATTGTGAGTGGGGTAGTTCTTCTCATGCTCTTTTAGCTGTCAAGACGCATATGCTATCACCTTTTTTCTTTGGGTCAAAACACAACCCAACCCAACACTAGACGCATCGCTATCAACGGCGAAGTCTTCAACTCCATCGGGTAGAGAAAAAATCGGTGCCTCATATAGCTTCTTCTTTAGCAACTAGAATGCTTCTTTGTGCTTATCACTCCAAGAAAAAGTAGCTCCTTTGTGGGTCAAAGCTATTAATGAAGTAGTGATCGAAGAAAAGCCTTGGATAAACCTTCAGTAATATTCGGCTAATCCCAGAAAGCTTCCGATCTCTGTGGGACTTTTCGGTTGTTCCCACTTCATCACAACTTCAATCTTTGTTGGATCAACCATTATCCTTTCTTGGTTGACCACGTGACCCAAGAACTGGACTTCTTGAATCCAAAAAGCACATTTGGAGAACTTAGCATACATCTACTCCTTCTTCAAGACTTCCAACACTTCTCGCAAGTTCCTGCCATGCTCCTCTTGGCTTTTTGAGTAAATCATAATGTCATCTATTAAAACTATCACATATTTATCAAGGAACGGTTTACAAAACCTGTTCATTAAATCCATGAATGTTTCTTGAGCATTGGTTAGTCCAAACGACATAACCAAAAACTCGTAGTGTCCATATCGCGTTCTGAATGCAGTCTTCTCTATATCATGCTCTCTCACCTATAGCTGATGATATCCTGACCTTGGGTCGATCTTTGAGAAATAACTTGAACCTTGTAGTTGATCGAACATGTCATCAATCCTCGACAACAGATATATATTCTTTATTGTTGCCTTGTTCAGCTCTCTGTAATCGATGCACATTCTCATACTTCCATCTATCTTCTCTACGAATAACACCGGAGCTCCCCAGGGTGATGAACTAGGTCTAACGAAACTGTTGTCCAACAACTCCTGAAGTTGCATCATCAGCTCCTTCATCTCCGTCGGTGCTAGTCGGTAAGGTGCTTTTGCTATTGGCATCATCCCTGGTAACAAGTCTATTTTGAACTTCACTTGTCTATCAGGTGGTAACTCGGGAAGATCTTCGGGAAATACTTTCGGATAATCACAAACGACGGGAATGCTCTGCATCTCCTTTTTCTCCTTCTTAGCATCGATCACGAATGCCAAATATGATGTATATCCTTTGGTCAAACACTTTATGGCTTTCATTAGAGAAATGATTCGAGACTTTACTCTGCATTTGTCCCAATACACCATAAATGACTCTTTCCCTAGCAGGTTTACTTTTACTATTTTCTTCTTGCACAGTATTTCGGCATCATTGGCGCTAAGCCAATCCATCCCCAGCACGATGTCGAAACCGTTTAGTTCGATAGGCAATAATTCCTCGTGGAACTTATTCCCATTCAAGTCAATTAAGATGTTTTTCATACGATGGAAAAAAAAGGTACAAACTTGCCACTAGCAACTTCGACTAATAAAGCATTATCTAGTCTATTGATATGCAAAGCTAGTTTTCTACCAAATTCATGCCAAATAAAGGAGTAGTTGGCTCTAGAATCAAATAAAATTTGGGCAGGCAATTTGTTTACGAGAAAGATACCTGAAGCGACATCAACTTCATCTTTTGCAGCTTCCAGTGTCATCTGGAAGGCTCTTGCTTTCAGCTTTGGGGGAATATTGGGTCTTGCTACCTCCTTTTTAGGACAGTCTTTCAAAATGTGCCCCTCTTCATTACACCCAAAGCACACTCTTTTGTTGGACGGACACTCATTGGCATAATGCCCAATCTTTCCACACTTGTAGTAGGTCACATCCTCGCTACATTTCCCAGAGTGCTTTTTCTTGCACTTCTCACACCATTTCAATTCGCCTCCTTTTCCTCCTCCAAACTTTTTCGAATCAGACTTTGAAAATTTTCTTTTCTTATTGGAACCCGAAGTTCCTTCAAACTTTCTCTTTTCACCAACTTCAACTTTGCTGGCGGTTCTTCCCTCGATCATGTCCTCAACAGACTTAGCAGCCCAAATAGCTGCCTCCAGAGTAGGTTCTTGACGTACTTGCACAATGTAATCCCATGGGAGTCCCTTTGCGTATCGGTCCACTTTTGTTAGCTTATCTGGGACGATGCACAAAGCAAACTCCATTTTGTATGTAAAGGCATTGGTGTAATCGTCGACTGACATGCTGCCTTTTGTCGATGTCTGAAACTTGTTCTCCAACTCAAGTAGATTTTGAGCCAAGCAGAACTTGTGCTTGAACTGCACCAAGAACTCTGCCCATGTCAGTTGTAGTGGCTCATTAAGGCTTACAGGCTTCCCCAGAGTGTTCGACCAACGAACAGCTCCACTCCTGAACTGACGTACTGTGAAAGTGGTCTGCAACTTGCCTTTACAACCACACGTCATGAAGGCTAGCTCCATTTCCGAGATCCAATCCATAACTCCAATCAGATTCTCCTTTCCAGTGAAGGTCGATGGTTTGCAAGTCAAAAAGTCTTTGTACTTGCATCCAAGTCCATCAATTCCTCCCTCCTGGTGGTTTTGTCTAACTAACGGTGGGTTGGCTTGACCAATAGTCCCACTGAAGTTACCTCCTCCGAATGCCCTTCATTCAACTCGGGCTGTTCAATCGGTATTGAAAGTTCTTCATGATTCCGCCGAAGCAGACCTCTCGTTTCTTCCATCTGACGATCCAACATCGTTTGAATCATCAATTGTACATCAGCCATTGTTATTGGCTCAGGTGTTGTTGCTATAACAGGTACTCGTTCAACCACAGGTGGTTGATTCCTGTCTTCGTTCACATTTCCAACTCCACTTCTGGTTCTTACCATTTTCGATCTACACCGAATAAGGTGAATTTAGATCCTCAATCACGATAGATAATTATATCATCCTTATCACTCCGAAACATTTACATGCTAGTTTTAATACCGTAGTCATATGCTTAGAATCTTAAACACATAAGGTTTCCAGATCCGGTTGGCAACAAACCATAGATCCGAACAAATAATATTATATATGGCAAAAATATTACATTTAGCACATAAAAGCATTTTAGGCAACTTTCCTAAAATAAACTAGTGCTCGTGTCTAAAATATAACAGACACTATCTCAAAATTTTCACTTAGCATACTAAGTTTAAGTCTAGAAATCCTACAAATTCCTAGTTCGCTTAAACTAATGCTCTGATACCAACTGTGACATCCCCAAAATCATGGCCAGAAAAGACCGGTTTCATTTATGTTTTTTAACATAATTTCAGAGTAAATCCATTGATTTAAAAGAGTTGCAGAATATGTCCCCAAAACAAAACATGATAAAATAAAGTTTATCAAAGCATTTCTTAAAGAAATGTATTTTCATTATATATCAAAACTCGGGATGTCATGTTCCGATCCAGACACAAAAGCATAAACAATAAAACATAGACCTTACACAGTTTTATACAACTACTGGTCTACAAACAAAAACATCTTCACAAGTTCTCCAACTTATGCCCTCGCGCCACTACCTGTAATACAAAGAAACTGAGTGGGTCAGGCTTGGGAGCCTGGTGAGCATGTAGGGTTTTCAACCCACAATATATAATTATATTTAATTTCACCAACCATCAATAACCCGGTTACCTATTCCCGTTATCCTCACTTTTCGTCCCTATGACAACAACTATTAAAAGGGACCTAATCTAGGAGATTCAACGGGACGGACACTACTGAAGAGGGGTTTCCTCAACAATGAATGTTCTAAGGCAACCATGAGGGGGAGAGAATATAGCAAATGAACACCCAAGTTCACCAACATCTACAGGTTATGAGCCTGCCAGCATTCCACAGGACAGTCTAGAAAGAGTCTGTGGTCGTCATCCATATTCTGCTGAATGACTAGATCACAGTCATATCGAGGCCTCTCGTTATGTTTATTTCGTCACACAACACTACTTACCCATGTTCTACCCAACATATATGTAGATAAAATATAAATATATGTACAACATAAAACATGTATAAAACATTCGACCGATACACATTTCAAATAACACATAACATATAAACACATAGCACGTATTTTATGGAAATACTTCGTCTTTATGTGTTAGAAGAAAGTAACTACACACTCATATTATAAGAAGATGATCGGACAGCACCTTGTCTATTAAAATAATCTTTTCCGATAAAACCGGGACGTTTTCTCCAAAACCGGGCTTTACGCGGGCAGAGTTTTGGCTCGGAAACTTTACTTCTCGGGATCCACGGGGCTTCGGGACTTGCTTCGGGTCTCGGGAATGATACCGGGGCTTCGGGGTATTTCTTGCATGCAAACAATGCAAAAATGAGAGAGAAAGGAAGAAATTTGTCAAAAAGATCAGCAGCCCTCGATTTCTATTTATAGGGGCTGAAACCCCGAGTTACGCTGGGCGTAATCCTCCGTCAACATGTACGTTGGGTGTACATCTAGGTACGTTGGGCCTACCGAATGGATAGGGTCGGATGAGTCACGGGTTTCGTATTATCCGATTTTATAATTAAATAAATATATTTTAATTATTTAAAAACTTCATAAATTCATATATTCCTCATACGAACTCTGTTTTCGACGTTCTTTATATCCACGTGTAGGTGAGACTATGCCCTACAACGTTCGATTAGACTCCTTCGGCAAATTTTGACTTTATTTTTATTATATTATTTTTAGTAGGTCGGGACAGGAAAACTCCGTTATAAAATCATAACTTCTCCATCCGACGTCCGTTTTTGTCTGTCTTTTCACTATTGGACTACTACCAACGAGATCTCCGATTATCGTTCAAATTGTTTCGGCTAGATATCACTCGATCTCTATTTCGAGATTTGGGTTGCATACTGCTAAGTCGAAACTTCGAAAAATCATAGCTTCTTCATACGAATTCAGATTTAGACGTTCTTCTTATGCACGCTCTCGGTTTAACTTATTCTACGACTTCCATTTAGATCACTAAGGCTAAATATCGCTCTAGCGTAACTTCACTATTTAAGTCACACAGTGTCGCGCCGGTTCTGTCGCGAAACTTCGACAGGTCATAACTTCTTCGTTATAATTCGGATTTCGGCATTCTTTATATATTCGAAAACCTTGCCATGACCACTACCACATCCTTCAAAGATATCGGGCTTATATAATATTTTATTTTACCGCTAATTTTTATTCTTAATTCAATTTAGCAACACAATTAAGCATAAAACACATAATAGCACTACTAGAAAAAAGGCCTTTTACGACGCTCATTGCGCGTCGTAAAACGCTCAGACGACGCGCAAATGCGTGTCAAGGAAGGCCCTGTCATAAAGAGAGACGACGCGCATTTACGACGCGCATTTATGACGCGCATTTACGACGCGCGGTTATGACACGCAATGCGTATCAAGGAAGGCCCTGTCATAAAGGAAGACGACACGCATTGCGTGTCGTAACCTTATGACGCGCGTGTTAATGACACGCAATGCGTATCAAGAAAGCCCCTGTCAAGAAAGGCCATGTCATAAATGAAGATGACACACATTTTTGCGTATCGTAAATTTAAATGTTTAAAAAAAAAAAATTTATATATTTATTAATTTTTAAATTAAAATTGCATTTAATTTCTCATAATAGAAATAAAATACCATATACAAAAAATACAATCCATTGCATAATATAAAATAAAATTTCATACTCAAAAAATAAAATAAATTGCACAAATTATAATGTCATACAAAGAATCATTCAAATGTTAAACAAAAATAATACATTGCTAACATGGGTTATACATTCCTAACATGGGTTATACATTGCTATAAAACTAACAAATAATCATACAACTCTGTTTCTTACTGGAAAGGAATGCCAAACATGATTACAAGTCTCCCTTAATCTTGATTACTCACCTGCTTAAGTAGAATGTTGTGGTTGAGAAGGTTACCTAGCAACAGAGAAATGACCCAATCAATGTCTTGAACAACATCCAAAGTTTCTGCAAGAAACTGCAAACAAAAAAAAGAAATAAATAATAATGACATGAAAAGTAAAATCGCTATCCATATGAATTATAACACATACATTGATTGTCATATCATCCTACGTTTCTTGATAATTAAGGTCTTCTTTAAGGTCTTTAGTGTCACTGATAACTTTCATTTTTGGAATCTAGAGCTTACCAAAACAATATATAAGTTAGAGTTAGGTCAAAGCATCATAACTAATCCAATTACAAACACATTAAAAAATAAAAATAAATAAATTAAGATTATTGACTACATAACTTGGTACCTCATCTTGCGAAAAAAAAAGTTTATGTTTTTTGAAAATAGTGAAGCCAAGTAACATAATACCTGAAAATCCCATGAAGAGCAAAGTAATTATCTATTGTTATTAGTAATAATCTCATTTCTAGACCCTACAGGAAATAATACTCCGGTAAGATCAAAAATGGTGCCACCACACATCGGTCAGTCAGTTATGTGAAATGTGAGATGTTGAGTGAAAATGAGAGAGAAGATGCTGACAGCTGACCTGGAAGTCGACTAGTTTAATTTCCAGGAGAGCATACAGATCTTGAATCTGAGTTCCTTCTAGAAGCTCACTTGAAGAATTGTAATCTATTAAATTCCTCATGAATTGAGAAGGTACGTTGATATCTGGTGCAAAACAGCTAACATCATGCTTGGATGAAAAGGTGACAGCTGTTAATCCAATTACCTGTGTATGTTAAGGTTTGAAGTTAATATAAATACAAATAATAATAATGTGAACCTCGTATGACAATTTAAAAAGAAATCAATACCAATTTATGTATCTCTGACTTCCCATTCTCCCAGGGAATAATTATCTTGATGTTTATTAAACTAATATCCCACATCATTCTCTTCCGACCTGACAACATGTATCTACAAAAAAAAAAGAGAAAATACATATGTGTAGTTTAAATACAATGTTGCTTGCTACTAATCCCAATTCTAGACCCTAAAGGAAATAATATTATTCCAGCAGTAAGATCATAGGAGAAGACATACTCGACTTTCGATGTTAGACGTGACTTCATGTCTTTTATCCCATTAAGCGAGTTTAGGACCTGTAACATGAAACCAGTTTCTCAGAAACCTCATAAGTTAATCATATAGAATCTATTAGTTGCGTTGCGTATTAATGAAATAATGAATTCAATATCTACAGATAAAGAATGCATCTACTTTGAGACATGTAACACTTAAAAAATCATGCAAGTACTTCAAAACATGTAAACTAGAATAACACTCACCCTTCCTTCATGAGATTGAAAGGAAGCCAACACAGTATATAACTCCACAAAATTAACAAGATAGGTTGGATCACATGTCATTTGAATCGGCTCAAGCAAAACCTAAAAACAAAGTTAAGGGTCATTGTCATTATCAGAAGTTTATAGCACAAGATATTTATAAAAAAAAAAATGCAAGTTGGGTACCTCCTAAATCATGCACTACATTGTGTCTTCAAGGCAGCATCTTCATACCCTAAGGTAAACATTATAAAACTTATTTTTTTTACCCTTTTCACATAAATAAATTTGTGTGAGGAGAGTAGCATAAAAACTACTTACTCTTTAAATACTTATCATGCTCATCAGCTTCAAATTGCTCATTGTTGAAATACTTCACAGTCTAAAGGAGAAAAAATAAGTTGTAAGATAAAGAAAAAATAACAAAAGGTAATTGTAAAGAAGCAAGAATATGTTGTTACCCTTAAAATCCAAACATAGATTGGGGAGAACTATCCAAGCTTAGACGTGATCAAGTGCATCCAACCAAGAAGCTAAAAATATATATAAACAAATTGTTAGAACAAAGACAATCAATCACCTAGTCCACTTATCAAGAAGATGAAATACTAAATTAACACCAAACTTTAGAAAAACTGGAAATCAAAGCACTTACACATCACTGAATATGAATATGATGGAATAGAATCACAAAAGTATGGAATGGAATCATGGATTCTTGTAACATGATAATGAAAAAGGGAAATGTGCATGTCCTTCGGGGTTTAAAGGCGATGGTGTGAAAACTTGTGAAGGTAAATAAATTTTATATTTTTGAAATAATGAAATGGTGGAAGGGTTTTAGAAGTGTAATTTGGTAATTAAGATGAACTATTAAACACAGATGTTGATGAATGTAAAGTGAAGAAAGCATGTCATTGTCCAGAATGCAGTTGCAAGAATACTAGGTTCGTGGAGACATTTTCTAATGTGGCTGAGAAAACTGTGTTGGCTGACTTTGACCAAGGGGCATGCCTTGTCCCCGTGGACGAAATTTCCCTTACTGAGGTGGAACCAAAAACTGAAACTGCGGCAAAGTGAAACCATCAATATTCACCTATAAACATCTATTGAACAATCTATCAAGATTCAAGATCCAATTAATCATTAATCACCTCTTCCAGAGCATCAATGGCGGCTGGAACAAAATCCTTCAACTCCTACTTCCACAACAAAGGGAACAAACGTGTAATTTACTCTATATTTGATTAAAACAATTTGAAAAACTCTTATAACCATATCTATTTACTCTATATTTGATTACAGAAAAGTTGCCATCAATAACAAAAAATGTAATTTCACACATGAAAATTGTCAAAATCATAAACATTTACCTGGAACAACATAATTATTCAAAGCCAATATGCATGATGCTGACTGGCTATGATAATGAATAGTATTTGCACAAACTACAAGAACTCCACCAATTGGAGAGGACACAACAAGAAGCTTATTTGAAATCATTTGGAAGACTCTGATACACACAACATATGAAATTCAGTAGAAACACAAGAAAACAAAAACTGTAACTATATAGTGACTGATTCAAAAACATATTTTCAAGAACTGAAGGAGCGACTTGAACAGTGGAAGCAGAATCATTGATAGAGAAAGCATGAATTGGCTCATCCACATCTTTCATAAAGCTATCAATAGCAGCTATATATTGGTGTTTGCTATTATGAATGAAGCCACAAACCTATAATTAATACATGAACTCAACTGTTAGTCACATATTGCATTCCTTTGTATGTATGTGTGTTTGTTTGTGAGAGAGAGATAGAGAGAGAGAATGGTTAGAACCTGGTAAAAATGAGCTTTTTCACACATGTATTATAGCTATCTATCATCCAAATCTATCTCTGGGAAAACTTCCAAAAGTGCTAGAACCTATTTTTCTCTTTTTTTTTACTAATATCATTATTTTTGCTTTCAATATTTAGCGGAATGCTAGCATCTAATGTCAAATACTCGAATCTATGACCTAGTAATTCCTTTGAGATTTTAGCCTCTCCACAGGCCATAAAAATAGAAATAAACTCAAGTATACGACCTGTATCGTCCTTTGAAGGCCATGTTCTAATAGCTTTGCCTGTTTTGATAACAATAACAAGAACATATACAGGCTTTTGGACAGATCTTGACTTTGAGATCTAGAATTCTTTGGTGTTGGATCGATAAATGCACGTCTCAAAACATCCAATATTGGTTCAGTGTCCAATTCTAGGAGATGATAGAGATTCTTATACGCCTCTGTTGATGATAAGTTTATCAACCCCCATGTGCTTGGAGCATTAGAATGTTCTAGTAAGAAGTGTATAAGCTCCATTCTAAGAGAAGGCAAACGTGCAGGGGAAAGAGACTCATATCCTGAAAATACATTTTTAATTATGAAAAAAAGGTAGTAAAGCCTTCTAATATGTTATATCTTAGGTAGAAAGCATACCTGGAGGAAAAGCAAGTCCTAAAAAGCAGTATTTCAAGTAAACTAACATCATGTATTTGTTTACAAAAGCGCTAAGGCATGAAATTTTGAGGGGTTCGTCGACTGCAAAACAGAGGAAAGTTATGCGCTTGATGGTGAATGTAGGAGAAGAAGAATTGTGGAGGAGGAGAAGAAAGAACCGCTCCATATTAACAGTATATATCTAAGATGATTTTGAGGGGTAGAAAATTCTACCCCTAACTCCACGCACTACTAGAATTATCAACGATCTAAGCATAGTAAGTTCTTTAATGGAAGAATAAGCTAAAAAAATACGAACCTGAGACAGAGACTGGCTGATTGACCATGGTCGATCTAGTAGCCACCAGCAACGCGGTTCTGAGTTTGCTTCTCGATCGCGACCATGACGATTTAGTACCCACCATTGCTCCCACATTGCAGGTTGGGGGAGGTTTATCATAGAGGGAAGGAACAACGGGAGAAGGAGTTGTGGTCGGCGGTGGGTGGTGTGAGAGTCTACCCAGCGGTGGATGGCCTTGCTCGGTCCACCAACAATGTCTCAATCTCCGGTCGTCGAACAAGAACCGGGCGTACAGAGAAAGCAGAAGTTGGAGAGAAGATGTGAAGAAGTTATGGGAAAAAGGGACAAAGATGCGAAGCTGTGGGAGGATCGTGCTAGAGATGCAAAATTGGAGAGTAGATGTGGAGAAGTGATGTGGTGGAGGTTTGAGAATCGAGAGAGAAGAAAGAAAGAAAGAAAGAAAGAAAGAAAGGGGGTTTTCGACAGGGACGGGCTAGGGTTTTCAGCCGGTGGACACAAAGTGGGGTTTTTAATTTTTCGGATTTCATTTCCCCGCCTGAGATGCAACGCGCGTTTCATTAAAATTTATAAAACGACATGGTTAGACGACACACACTTTATTTAAGGTGCCCTCCGTGTTTTTTTTATTTATTTATTAGACACTAATTTTAGGGCGCGCAAAAATGCGTGTCCCAAATCCTTTAAATTTTAGGAGAGATGACATTATTTTTACGTCACACACTTTTGCGTATAGTCAAATAATACATTCTTATTATTTCAAAATGAGTTACAAAGACTAACCTAGACTATCACATCGTCACTAATTCCTAGCCTGTAAACACGGGCGTTACACTTTCCCATGATATTCTTTATCTTTATGACTTCGACCTCCTCCTTTATTATCCTAGCTTTTTTAAAATACATATATATGGTTAAATTTCAAGGAATACAAGCTATTGAACTTATTAGAATTCAGCAGTTCAAGAAAGAGGATGTCAATGATAGTTCGTGATGAAGTTGGTCAAAATTTCCTTTTTTGTAAAGGCACTGACAAGTTTCTTATTTTCCCATTGAAATAGAATTTGTAGATTTTGAGGATAAATATTCAATATTTGGCCTGAAATATGGAGGTAAAAAGCTTGTATTGTGTAGCATCATCTTTGATAGGCTAGGCGATGGTGGTAGGACATACTAACATGCTACAACCAATGACTAATTGTCTATACAGTAGGTGATGGTGGTAGGTCATACCAACATGCTACAACCAATGACTAATTAAGGATAAAGGTGTTTGCTTATCTACAGATAAAAGATTTGGAATATGAAGAATGGAGCTCAACATTTGCCAAAGCAAAGGCCACAATCAGGCCTGAAAGAGAGGATGTGCATTGCTACTTCTCTTAAATTAATTTTTTGTGACTAATTTACCCTTGAATTATGGTTGTTGCTTTCACTTTGAATTTTAATTGACACCAATGACTAATTTTCTATACAATTCTAGAAATTCGTTAACCCACTTCATATTTAAGTTTCCACCCAAGTGGGTATGTAGTTTCAGCTGATGTGTCTATTTTTTTACATTTGTTGGGAGACTTAAATAAGAATATATGATGATTTGAAATTTATTTATTGATTCTTACAGAAACTTGCATGGATTGAAGAACACCTTGGTCAACTCATGACAGATGACCCTTCTGTCATATCAGATTCTCTTGCTCCATATGGTGATCTTGTTTATGTAGATAAAACCAGTTTTCTTCACAAGTAATGTTCTACTAATTCCACTCTTCATCTGCCATTTCTCTTTTAGTTAATGGGCTTTATTGGGCTAGATTTAATCTGGTAAAACTATATATGGGTGTTTCTTTGAGTTAATACAGAATGAACAACTTAAAAGATTCAATGTTTTATGGTAAATTTTTTAACACTGTTGATACATGGTTTGCATGATTCGTGTTAGTTGCATAAATTGTCAAAAAAGAAAAGTGAAACATTGTTACGTAAATTAGTAAAAAATAAATATTGTTGCATAAATTGGTGAAAATTTGAAATGTTGTTGCATAAATAAGCATTTATGGGATGAAATGGTGTTTCATATTTCTGTCTTGGTTACAATGTTGCATGTTGTTGTCCTAGAATGAACTATGAACCATTGTTGCATTTATTTTTGTTTGCATAAATTGAAAAAAAAAATGAGAAACATTGTTGCATAAGTAATGCACATTTAGCCCTTTTGAATTATGTAAGATTAAAGTGGCAGCTTGTATTACATTAATAGAGAATATACAAATCTCTTTTAAAAAAAATACATTAATAGAGAATGTGTTTGAATCGATACAGATTTGATGTTGTTAGGTGTTGTGGTTGTTGATGACAAGTTACAAGATGGGATAAAACTGTAAAAACCCATAAGAAACTAAACCTGAGCAGGTCACCGGTTTCTCTGTTGGGGGTCGTGTTGTTGTTACTAATGGAAAGGGAGTGGACGGCGTGAAAATTGTAGTGGATGGAGTTGACAAGTCTTTAACTAATAAACAAGAATATTATAAGCTTGACCAAGTAATTTCATTATCAGTTTTCTAACTAATGTATGAAATGTTTTCTTAAATTTTAATTTGTTCTTTTGTAATTTTATATTTTTGTTATTGTATTTGCCTTGTTATGTAAACCAGGTATCTACCATTTATAGGCAAAAGGTATTTTACTACATGTGTATTAAATATTAATATTTTATAACATAGAATGATGATGCTTAATGCCTTTATGAATACTAATGTGTTGATGATGAAAACAGGTATCATGTGGAAACAGAAGCATAAAAATAAGAAGTAGAAACAAGAAGGTATTCCTTTATAGCAATGTAGTATTAGGTTATATAGTTAGGGAAAACCTCTTAATAACAATGTAAATCAGATCCCCTTAATATCAATGTATTATAATTTTTTGACATGATGTTACTGGATGAAATTGATTGTTTTGGAATATATTTGTTTCCATATTTTTGTAATATGCATAAATGAGTATCGTAAAGACGCGTCGTAAATGTAACCTTTCCTTTGACCAACAGGTCCTTAAACCAACTTATCGTAAATGGTTGTTGAAGTTTATGACATGTAAATGCGTGTCATCTTCATTTATGACAGGGGCTTTAATGATATGCAATGCGTGTCCTAAACGCACGTCGTAGGGTTACGACACACAAATGTGTGGCATCTTCCTTTATGACAGGGCCTTCCTTGATACGCAATGTGTGTCGTAAATGCGCGTCGTAAATGAATGACGCGCAAAAATGTGTTGTCTCTCGTTATGACAGGGCCTTCCTTGACACGCATTTGCGCGTTGTATGAGCGTTTTATGACATGTATTGTGCGTCGTAAAAGGCAATTTTTCTAGTAGTTTTTCAAGAAAATAGAGCAATAGTTCATATAAAATACTTTTCTTGGTTAATAAATTCTAGTAAAATTCGGGTATCACCTATGCACGGAGTAAAGACTTATCATGAAGTTGTATGCATCTCTAAGGCTCTTTTCTATTGATTTCTAGTTTATTTTTGTTGAAGAGAAATAAATAGAAAGATAAAGTTATGAATGTTTAAGGGATTAAATTGATGAAAAATAGCTACACTTAACCAAAAGTTATGAAACTTCATCAGAATATCTTATATTATATATAAATCATAAGTAAAAAGTTTAGTGAATTTTACCTACTATTTAATAAGATTTCACGAATTAATGCTTATTTAAATTAATAAAACAAAGAAAAATAGTTAAACTCTTTGAAAACCAGCTTTGATATTTTTTCCAGCTTATATACAATGGCACAAAATGTTTGGAAAATTTCATGAATTGATTCCTATTTATTTTGATTTTTGCTATAATAAATACACAAAAATAATAAAGTCTAGTTAAACTGTTTGAAAATCAATTTGAGTATTTTTCCCAGTTTATATACATTGTATAACAGTTTTACAAAAAGATTGGGAATTTTTTTTAACCGTTTATTATTTTTCATGATTTTATGATGTTTTCAAGGAATTAAATGGTGGGAAAATGGTTAAACATATTTAAAAATCATGAAATATTACAAGAGGGTTCTAAATTATAGTTAAACCTGAAATGTAAAGTTTGGAAATTTTTAGAACTGATTTGATTTAGTTTTGGATTTTTAGTTTGTAAAGCCCTTCCAAAAGTGCTAAAATGTAATTCAAACAATAACACAAAATAGGATTTGTCACTTGCAAATGTTAATAAGTAAATTGGTATATGGAAATCTGAATTGTTAGAAAAGTATTTTCAACTTATACAAAGCCTAATTTTGACACAATATTGGAATAATCCTATTGTAGAAATTAAGTATACTAGTGTTAGATTTTCGACTAGAGACTTACTAGTGTGTAACCTTATCGTAAAGAATCGATAGTAGGACGTGAGGGAAGTTAGCTCAAGGCATCACAAATACCTTCACGTATCATTGTGAGTATTCACGACTCCCCCAATTTTCGATTTTTAAAGGTTTTGGGGGTGGAAAAACATGTCCAAAAACTATTTGTTGTTCGTTGTATTTAATTTGACTTGTATCGAACTTGGTTGCTATATTTTGTTGTGTATGTATATGCTATTGTTAATTCATGACGCCTTATTGTGTTTAAGTCCCTAGAATCAGTTCACACAACTCATTAACTCATTTGAGCCCATGATGATTCTGGATAGCGCTATTAGGAGGTAGACAACTCCTCAGTCGCACGATTCACTTGAGTGCATTTTACAATTATATCTCCATATGTTAGCGATAGACATGGCATTCAAGAGGGCATTCGGTATTAGGCTTGGATTGTGAACTCATGATTTGATCACTACACGCATATAAATTTTGTTTCTCATTATAGCAACGAACTTTTTGAAAGATCTAGTATGCCCAAGAGTCATTATAGAATGGTGTTGCTGATAATATATGATCCTATAGGTTCACAACATATAGCCAGTTACTGTTAATAGATTATTTATTAGAATAATTTGATTATTAATAAATATATCAACGCTTGTATTTAATTGGAAAATTATTATTTAATGGAAATAATATTTTACTAATTGGAAATTTATTATTTGTGGAAATAATATTTATTGGAGAAATAACAACTTATGAAATATATAAATATCAGAAAGTATGTTAATTTATAATTTGTATTTATATCTTAATAAACTAGCTCAATATATATAAAAGATATTTTTATATAAAATAAGCTAGTTACAATTTATATAAAAGATAGTTTTTTATAAAGTAAGATATTTATATATGACTAGTTGTGTAAATAAATAAATAAACAAATATATATATATATATATATATATATATATATATATATATATATATATATATATATATATATGGAATTCTTTACAAAAATGATTGATTTTTATAAAGATAACATGCATGTGTATATAAACTAGCCATGAGATAATTTTTGTCTTCTTTTGTGCATACTTTTTTGAAAATTGTAAGGAGACCAAGCATAGTCTTCTTTTACTATGCTTGGGATAATGTTGTCCCTTCTTTTACTTTATGGTCTCCTTACAGCTTTTTGGCCATTATATAAGGAAGGGCTTGGAAGGCTTTTGAGTGTGGTTCTAATAACTTCTTGCAAGCATTCTTTTGGTGTCGTTGGAGACCCAAAACCGAGAGCACCTCCTCTCCGTGGGGCTGCCAAAATTTCGAGCTTCATGCTCTCCCTTCTCCTCAATTCTCTTGCATTTTGATGCTAGAAGAAAGTCCATTTGTTGCTTCAACTTTGAACATATATTTGGTATATATTTCAAAGGCTTATGAACAACAAATTACAAGTGAATACTAGCATGTTTTGATGGTTCTACTCTTGCATGGTGGATACTTGTAGAGAACTCTTGCTTTAAAGTTTCATTCCACACTTCATCAACTTCCGACCTCCCATGAGGATCAAAGTCTTCAAAGGTTGTTATGCTTTCCCTTCTTTCGAAATGATCCTTGCTGGGTAAAATAGTTTTAGTTTGATTCAACTTTTTTAAAGCTTCCGTTGTCAATTTTACCAGTTTTGAAACTGGATTTTTGAATAAAAACCCAACACTTTTATTACTGGAAACTTGTTTACTTATCTTACCAATGAACTTGTTTGCTCCTTGTAGCAATGAACTTGTTTGCTCTTTGTAGCAGTGAACCTATTTACTCATTTGAGCAACCATCTTTGTTTCTCATACTAGCAACAAACTTCTATTTATGGAAACTTTATTACTTGTTTTAGCAACGAACTTCTATTCATGAAAACTTATTTACTTATTTTAGTAATGAACATTTGTTTATGGAAACTATTATCAATATTCTGATTATCATTACTTCAAACTATATTATGTTATAAACCTGTGAGTACTCACCAACTATTTTTATAGTTGACGTTCGTTTTAGATGCTTTTTCAGGAATCACCTACTAAGAGGCACGTGGAGACACAACACTTGTAGGAGCATTGGCATGTGTTATCTCTCAAATACATTCTAATATATTTTAAAAAGTTGCTCAAACTTATTATAAATTGTAATGCTTTTTAATACTATGGTTGGTGTTGTCTTTTAACTTTTGCTATGAGACCCTTTGTACTGCCACGTCCCGTATTTCCGCTTTAGCAGGGTATGACAGTGCTTGTGCGATGGAAACATATGAACGGGCCGACCCTCATCTGGGAAACAAAGAGTGACATGATGAGTTGCTATCCATATCTGTAATGCTCACGTTTCTGGCTCAGCATTAATATTATGACGTAATAGTTAGGTCAACAATTGTAACCTATTTTGAAGTAATGAAGATGAATTATTTGAGTATTATGTGATTTATGTGCTATATATATGTGTTTATAACGATGTAATAATATAATAATAAAAATATACGTCAAAAATAAAATAATAGATAGACCCGATATCTATGAAGAAAGTTAAAGTGGTCGTAACAAGGATTTCAGGGATATAAGGAATGTTGAAATCCGACTTATAACGAAGAAGTTATGACCCGTCGAAGTTTTGCGACAAAACTGGCATGATGCTGTGTATCGTAAAAAACGAGTTTGCAATAACATACCTTTTAGCCTTAGCGATGTAAAGGAAAGTCATAGTATATGTTAAACCAAAAGCGTGCATGTAGAGAACGTCCAAATCTGACTTCATTAGAGGAAGTTATGATTTTTTTCTAAGATTTGGCGTAGTAATATGCATCTTGGAAATCGAATTTTAGATCGATCGATTTTTAGCCGACACAATCTAAATGAGAATCGTCGATCTGGTTAATAGGAGCTCAACGATATAAAGACAGGTGAAAACGGACGTCAGATGACAAAGTTATGAATTTTTAACGGACTTTAGTTGTCTAAGACTGCTAAAATATAACTTTTAAAGTAAATCAAAATTAGCCGACGGAGTCTAAACGAAAGTTGTAGATCACATTGCTACCTACGCGTGGATATAAAGAACGTCAAAAAACGGAGCTCGTATGCAAAATTTATGGATTTTAGAAAATAATTAATTTTCTTAATAAACTCCAGAGGTGACACGTGGCACAATCCTGACCGTTACTGCCTCCCCAGACCTTGCCACTGGATAGTGACACTTGTCCACGTACACCCAACATAACTTATAGTATGCCCAACATACCTGTTATGTACGCCCTGCGTACAACCTATAAATACAAGTGCAAATCTCTTATATTCTTCACACCAAAACCATTCTTTCTCTCTCAAATACCTTCCTTAGCCCCTCCCCTTCCCTAGCACTTTCCAAGTGTTAGAGTTGAAGCCCAGAGCACCAAAAGGCTCTGAGTAGTAGAGCTTTCGGCTCAGAAGTTTTGCCCGAGTAGAGCCCGGTTCCTCGTTAAACCCCCTAGTAAGTGAGTTATGCTTACCCTACTTTAAGTATAACTTATGTTTAATTTCATTATCGGTATTATGAACTTATAAAAAAGATTTTTCATTGATTTAAATTCGTTATACTGATTGAACTATTTACTGGAAAGGTATCTAGAATGGTCACGTTGGGCTTGGTTGTTGGATTTCAGAAAACCAATATGCCGAAATGGTCTTGCCTCCCAACTGTCCTTCCTGGCCGATACTTACTTGATAGATCATGAAAGTAGACTTTGAGTTAATGATGAATGTAGAATAATAATTAGTCCTAATAAATATTAGACGAAAATCTAGTAATGATAATACTAGGTTTTTTCGAAGGAAAAGAAAATTGTTAGAAGCGAAGCGCTGCCTGATTATTGAGTCATCACTTTAACAAGTGAATGCATAGTTACTTTCATCTCACACACAGATATGAAGTATTTAATATAAATTACGTGCTATGTATGCATATTATCTGTGTCCTTGATATCTATGTTGGATGAACAAAATATACATGTTTTACTTGATTTAAACTGTATATGTATTTTTATACCTATCAATATGTTAGGAAAATATTGGTAGATGATGTAATTGATGAAAGATGAAATAAATAATGAGAGGCCTTGATGTTTAAGCTGATTCAGTCATCTAGCAGAGTATTGATGACAACCACAGACTATTCTATGTGGAAAGTTGACAGGCTCGCAACCTGTAGGTGTTTTTGAACTACATGTTCACCAGGTGTACTCCATCCCCCTCATGGTTGCCTTATTGAGATATATTGTTGAGGAATCCCCAAAGCAGTGTTGTCCATCCTGATGAAAATCCTTAGGCTAGGTCCCTTAATTTAGATACTTTAGGGACAAAAAGTAAGGATAACGGGAATGGGTAATCGGGTTGATTGATTTGATGAAATTAATAAACTTAATCATCGTGGGTTGAAAACCCTATGTGCTCACCAGGCTCTCCAGCCTGACCCACTCAGTTTATTGTATTACAGGTAGTGGCCATAGAGCACAGGAGTGATGATTTGATGATAGATCAATGAGTTATAGGCCATTAGAATAATAGATGTTGTAAGGCCTGTACTATTTCTGTTAATGCTTATGTACTGTATTAACAATGACATCCCAACGTTTTTAATATAATGAAAACACATTTCTTCAGAAATACTTTGATAATTTACTTATCATATTTTTGGGAACGAATTACGCAACATATTTCTTCAAAAAGATACTCTGATTCTAAATAAAGCATAAATAAATCGGTCTTTTCTAGTTGTTAACTTGGGGATGTCTCAATATCATTCCAATTAAAACCGCCATAACTTCTTTTTTTAATATTCTGATTAACTTGGATTTTTGTCTAACATGTAGTTCACTGTTTAACATACATTTTAGACTGTTTAAATTCCTTTTTATTTATATAGTAACTAAGTCTCAGGCCCTTAAATTTAGGTATTAAAGCTATTTTTTAAACTAACAATTTGTTTATCGTGATAGATCCTACCTTTGCACAAGATTTTATACCTCTGGATGAATAAGATTTCAAAGTTTGAAGAGCTATAGTTTGGTTTCTTGAGAACTTCAAAAACTTACCTAGTATCTACGAAAAAAAAACAATGACCCATTAGTTTTTTTGGGGAAACATGTGATGTGTATAAAGATATAAGGATGATCGGCAATTTTTTGTTACAGGGACGATATGATAATCTAATACGACAAGTATAGTGGAAACATAAAAAAATGAACGAATTTATGTACTTTAAGGTTGTGTTGTATATGCAACTGAAATTTGAAAGGTTGGTTAGGTTCAAGATAACATAACAGAATCTCATGTCCAACTTTGATGTCACTTTGAAAGTTACGTCTTAAATACATGGTTTTGAAAGGATATTCGAGATTCTTTTAATGTGTAAAAATAAAGGATTCTCTCAAACAAATGTTGTCAGGATGTAGTGTATGTTGATGACAAAAATGACCTCATGGGTCATTTCCTAATAAAAGTAGAGAACCCATCAACTTCAATGGAAGCAGAGTTGACACGATACTTAAACAAGCTGACAACTCCATATGATAAGGATTTTGATATTCTACTTTGGTGAAAACAAAACACATCCCGTTACATGATTATATCTCTAATGGCTAAAGTTATAATTTAATTATTTATATAATTTTTATAGTATTTATTATATTTTAACACTTTGTTGTTTATGTTGGTAGATGTTTTGATAATTCAAATTCCTATTGTGGCGTCTAAGGCAGATTTTAGTACAAGCAAGTCAAATATTAGATGCGTGTCGGACAAACTTGTCCACAAAAATAATACAGGTTTTGCTTTGCACCTAAGATTGGATAATAAAATCAAAAAGCCGATTGTAATTACACAACATTTAAGACGTTTTAAAAGATGATGATGTCACCAAAGGTAACAATTTCTTGTTATTACTTAATTACCAAACCTTTGATTATGCACTAACTTCCTACTTCATTCTATTTATGGTTTATATTAGAGTTGGAAGACGCGATAAACAATGGATATGAAAATGGGAAAGAGCTAATAGATATTACCGAGTAGTTATTTTGTATTTTGCTTTATTGGTTAATGGCTATTATTTGTAAGTGAACGTCGAAACTAAACTTGGTTATGGTTAATGTCTAGTTGGTATTTTAACTTGGAAATTGGAATTATATGAAAATATATGGATATGGTTAATGTTGAGTTGGTATTTTCTCATATGGATATGATTAATGTTTATATATGCAATTATGTACAATCATATTAATGGCATTCTTAATTACATATCTTTCATGTGAAATTACAAAATTAATGTCATAAGTCATTTGATGTCAAACAAATCAATGTAAAAATGTTTAGCAACCTACAAAATTACATCGGATTGCAAATAACACCAACCAAAGCACTTGACTAAATTTTTGTCAAAATCAGACAAAAATGTCAAGCAAATCAATATAAAAATGTTTGGCAACCTACAAAATTACATTGGAACGTTAATGTGGATTTTCTTACAAATGTTTTTTGTTGCCAGGCTAGTTAATTCGGACTTGAGACCAATGTTTTAAAAACCGGTTTTTTAGTTGAACCAGTACGGTGACCGGTTTCCGGTTCAACCGGTTTAACCGCCAAATGAACCGGTTTCTATATTTTTCATGTTTTCTCCTATTTTTCTATACATATATACATATATAAATCATGAATTTGATGTTTACAAGTTCAAACATTAATATATATATATATATATATATATATATATATATATATATATATATATATATATATATATATATATATATATATATATATATATATATATAAGTTATAGATAAATCCAAATACATTAAAATAACACATAACCATAAGTTTTAGTGTTTTACATCAATCCGTATATGTCAAAAAGAAAATAAAGTATAATACCGAAACTAAATATAGTTTTAGATGAATAAAAACACATCAAAAAACTTTATAACATTTACCATATGTTTTTATTTTGAGAAAACTAAATAGATATGAAAAAAATCACCGATGTTTATTATGTAAATGAATCTTTTTCATGTTTTTTTATTCGGTTTAACCGGTTCAACCGGTATATTTTGACCGGTTCAACCGGGTTTTTCTAAAAACCGGCCGGTTCAATCCGGTTTAGAAATCAATGTAAAATCGGTGATAGTTGAACCGCTCCCTCCCCCGGTTCCCGGTCCAACCGGTTCGACCGGCCGGTTCAAACTGGTTTTTAAGACATTGCTTGAGACAAGTAGTATCATTCATGCGTTGCATTTAGATTTTACCAAAAAAAGAAGTCCCTTGCATTTAATTAGACTTTATAAAAAGCTCTTTTTCACAATAGTTTTTGCAAAATAACTCTCCGTTATGGTTCCAAACACGCTTTTTTTTTCCGGTCACTACCTTCCAATTTCACATGATTCTCCCGTTTGACCAGAGACAAATCTAGATCAACGGCTTGACATCAGCAAACATACAGTGGTTCATATTCAGTGGATTGTGATTAGGACTAATGACATTGGACTAACACCCAAACTTTTTGACATTACATGGACTTTCTCTCAATCTCTCGTCTATTTAAAAGACATATACTCATCTCATCCTTGTTATCCAAAATAACCTAAAAAGTTTGCTAAGTTCATTGTACGTAGTAAAGTGCCATATGTAACAAACACATTATAAAGAACTTTTTACAAGTTAAAAGTTAAATGCAGTCAAGTGTCATATGTAACAAACACATCATAAAGCACTTTTACGCTTCAAATATATATAGACTTCTTTTCTAATCTTGATGGGGATTCGGATAGTTAAATAGTTACTCTTCCCGCTAAAAAAAAGAAAAAAAAAACCCTAATCTCATAGAATAAATTAATAAAGTTACCATAGGTCAAAATGCATCACTCCCCTTCTATACTCTACCTGAAAAGACCTACGGATTTTACAGATCTAACCTAAAATTAAGGATGCTTTACACCCAGGGCAGTGGATGCTTAAACAATAAAGAATAATCTACCTATATCTATGAAAAAAATTGAGCAATAGGTGGATGTACATTATGGCAGCATTACTCCACTAAAAATTTGAATTCTGGATTTTCTACGAGGGGAATAGTAGGTTTAATCTCTGCAAAATCCTTCTCATGGAAGAAGCCCATAAGATCATCAACTGAAAACGGTATGCTGCATACATGAAAAACAGCAGTTCAATCATTCTTGTTTAACATAATCATATAAAACTTTCCATAAAATCCCAGTGCACATATCCTAATGCACATTGGAATTGGAATTCGAATTAGGTCCCAATCTATATTTGAACTGAAACTCCAGAACCCTCCTTTGTTTTTTAACCCTTGCTGCATAATATGTTCAACAATATGAGTATCTACAGTTTAGTGTGTTTTATTGCTTACCTGGGATCGTCATTCAGCAAAAAGGAGTTATGTTCATTTGAGTCGTCATAGGAGTTACTTTTATCATGTGACATTTTCTTTTGCTTTTCCTCTTCCTCTTCTATTTTATTGTGTAAGGCAGTAATAACCTGTATACAGGTAAGAGGGTGATGAAGGGTCATCACGAACAAAACATAAAAGCAAAATGATAAACGAGTTTTATAGTTTTGTTCTTACTGAGGCATCTACGCCTGGAGTATGGTAATTGTCATCCCAGTAGTGTGTGCAAATTCTGTGAATTTGATAAATATTTAAAACCTGAAACAAAATTTGTCACTTGTTTATTCCCGAAAAATAAAGAAAATGTCATATAGATACTTAGTCAAATCATACATGAACATATAATCAGCAACAAGAACAAGGGGAGACTTACAGAGCATAGATCATTTGTGAGGTCATTGTAGGTAATTCTGGACTTTTGGTGTATGACCTGCACAATGTAAATGGTAAACTTCCAATTACGATGATAAGTTGTGTAAACATCAAAGACGACGTTTTTCACATTCACTAAGCCAGAATTTTGATACGTTGTACTGAACTCAGTCTTGTACTGATTTTGGCATGCATTGGACTAGGACTAAAATTAATGTCAATACGACAAAAGATACAACTATTTGTCCCACACAAAAATGTAAGGTGGGATAGGGGACTCTCTCGTTTGTGAAAATGACATGAATGCCCTCCTCATCCTCATCATGGAAAATAGATTTCCAATCCCGTCATTTACTTATTATGGCAATTTTCCATGACGAAGATGAGGAGGGCATTCACGTCATTTGCACAATCGAGAGACCAACAGAGAGTTCCTATCAAACCAAAAAAGTTGCAGTTTTTGTCCCTTTGACATCAATCCCAGACTCAGTCCAATGTACGTTGAACAAAGGACAACTGTTTTGTTATGTCCTCTAGTTACAAACGGGGCCTAAAGGAAGTTATACGGCCTATCAAATAAGGATTAAAAAGCATACCAATAATAAGAAAGTTTAAATTCACAGAATTATGATAGGAAGGAAATTGAAATTTAGAAAAGGTTTACATATCATTAAGTTTGCATTTTAGTGGTTTCTAAGTAACAATATATAGAAACATACCAAGAATCCAACTGCCTGCCTTACATGCTTAAGTTCATCCCATGCCGAGTCTGAGTACTGAGTTAGTGGAATTAGTTAGTTAGAACCACGAACTCTATATTCAACAAATATAGAAAGTGTCTAAACTAATGAATACCTCTTCTGTGACATGATTACACCATAGCTCTAACTCAGCTAACCCTGCTTTCACATATTCCCCATGACTGAAGGTGCATTTTTCTTTACGTAGAAGAAGGCTAAGGTTCCATAGAAAAAACAATTATAAACTACTAGTTGATAAAATAGGTTAACTTGGATACTTAGATTCATAGTATTCATAGATGACAGAATTTTAAAGATAATAAAATTGGAAGATGAACGAGTTGCTATCAAGAGCAGGTAAACTATCAGCTCTACCTGTTGAATAGTTGTACATTGATGTAAAAGAAAACTTGAGCAAAGATCTTCTGATCAAGAACACTTGGAACCTGAGATAATCATGTTTGATGAGATCAAAACATGAATAATAACATTATTAAAAAAAAAAGAAATAAGATCACATACGTTGTATTCTTCCAAAGTATGTAACATGCCATTCAGGCATTCAATGATGTTTTGCCAACGAAGAGATGGAGGAATGTGTTCGTCTGACGATTTTCCTGTCTGTTATGTTAGAAACATATAAAATCAGCACTATCACTTGCCATTTAATACAAAAACGCATTATAATTTCAAACAATCGATCCACAATTTAAACAAAAACACTAACGTTACCTCGATAAAATATCTGAGATGAGTTGACAATTCCTTCTTCAGATTGTCACGAACGATTCCGTATATTTTTTCAACATAAGCAGTTAGTTGTTGCTTGAAAAGTAAAGCTGGGTACTTTGCATCTACATGGCGCACTATTTCAAGGTCCGAATATGACGGGGATTTGCGAAAACTCTAGTAGATATCAATTACAAATTGGTTAATAAGCTCCATTGCAATTATTAAAAAGTTCATAATAAAAATCATTTATGAAGAAAATGGTTAAGTATAACTCAGTACTTGTGCCATTCTTCCAAATATTGATGTTGGCTGAGGAGGCCTGTGAGCACCTGCGCCAGAACTTAAAGTCTTCTGAAGCAAAAACAGCAATGAAGATGTGGCAGAGAGCCAATAAGACATATGCTTATTGTCTTCCTCTTTCTGGGAAAGACAATGCACAGACAACATGGAAGTTGATTTAGTTATTCAGTAACAGTTATAAATAATAAGTAAATGCCTCAAAATGCCCCAAACAAATACACTTGGAGTATTTGGTTTTTTTCTTTTCTTCTTTTGTTTTAGAATGTAGAAAAAGTGTGAGTTAAATTTAAATGTTCGGAGAGTGTGGGTGTAATTAGAGGGATTGGCTTGAGAGATTCGTCTATGTGATTGTAATGATTTATTGTATAGTGAATTGTTTTCTTTGGAGGCTTGTGGTTTCTCTCATGTTTTGGAGTTTTCCAAGTATATTATACTTTTCGAATTTTATCTATTATTTGTCGTTGGGTGGGTTGTTTGGAATCTTTGAGACCAATTTCCCAACAGGGACCCCAATATATAAGTATAAAAGCAATGGCAACAACTGTTGAAACTTCTGCATTTTGGAGAAACATGTTTATGTGTTCCTTGTAACATCTCACCTGTATTGCAGAACCAAACACGGTGATAAGTCGGTCAAATACATTAGTTTTTTCTTGTTCAAAAAGTTTCCAGTGGATAAGACTTTTGTATATGATATATGTGACAACTGGTTTTCCATTACTGAACCCAAGATCTTCTGTAGATACTTTTATAAGAATATCAACATTTTCCTGTACCATAGACATATAGAAACATAAAAATTCAGTCATGTTGTTTTATAAAAAAATATCGGTTATGTTATGTTACTGAGACACATACACGCTGCTTGTCAATAGCTGATTGCCTCAGTGAACTATCAAATCTCTTCATAGGTGTTCCACTTTCCTGTAAATTATGGAATTGTCTTTTAAATTATCTAAGTAATGTATATAAGACACCTTTTGGAAAGTTATAAGGATTGGATCTTCCGACTTACAATGTTACCATTCTCTGGACCCTGAAAGGTTATGATAAATAAAATAAGGAAAATATTTTTACAAAAAGTATATATAAGGTTGTTATATTATACACTGTGGCATGTTAATTTACCTTAGATGAGAATGAAAAACGTCCCGACATCCTTTTCGAATTTGATGAATTCATTAGTCTTCGTCTCATAATTTGCTCCTCGGCCTCCATCTCGATTATTTTTTCTTGAAGACTAAAGCATGAAATTAGTTACTACTTTAGCTTCAGATAGTCAAACATAGTCAAAGTATATTGCTTTAATAACCTTTGCACTGTGAGTTTCATCTCAATTATCCTTTCTTCTGCTTCTGTTGCCTGCTTTAATCTCTCTTCACTTAATTTGTTGCTCTCTTCATACTTCTTTTCTATTTCATCAACTTTCTGTTCCAGTGAACTTACTGTGCCCTGCATTTTTCCCAAACAAGAAATCAAGAATTTCTGGTGATCAGGGCACATTTATAAAACTAGAAAATTAATTTGTATGACTTGATAAAAATCTACCTTGAGCTCTTGATTTTCAGTAGTGAGCTTATCGACTACCTCCTTGTTTGAAGCTCCATCAACTTCACGAAATTTTTCAAGTTCCAACTTTGCAGCTTCTCGTTCCTTCGAAAGCAGTTCTTGTGTTTGTTGAGATTGAACTTCCATTTCTTTTAAAGCATTCTCAAATTTCGCATGTTCCTGATTTTTACTTTCCTCCAAATCGGACTACAAAAAAAAAGTAAATGAAATGATAAGAAAAACAACAGAAAAGTTCATCCCATATTTTCTGTAATCTACTCAATTTGGTAGTTACTCTAATGCGCTTCTCCACTTGTAATCGCCAGGTCAGCTCTTCAACTTCCTTTTCGAGTTTAGATTTGGCTTCTTGTAGAGCACCAGTTTCCTTTGCAGCCTGTAGAGGAGAAAGTATTCATAAGCTTGCAAAAAATAAATTAAATTAGGATTTAGAAAAATGAAAGATGGTTACCATTTTAAGTTTCCTTAGTTCTTTCCGTGCGAGTCTTGATCTCCAGAAAGACTGAGTCTTTATTGCTGCTTTCCTCAGTTTACAATAACGGACGCGGGCCACATATTGTCGACATTGTCTCTGAAAGTTACCATAGATTGTGTATCATTTAAATAAAAAATTATCATAAAAAAATTTATATCATATACTTCAATAATAATTCTGACACGCATAGTTGAGGTGATCGCAAATAAAAGTCTATTGTAGGGATAATTAATTACAAGTGTTAAAAGCAAGAAATAGCAATATACTTTTATCTAATTGTTTATTATAACATCCTACTGTTAGTATAGTTTAGTTATGTTTATAATTATCCTAATCTAGAGGGTACCTATGTGTAATATTTATCTCTATATATAGAGATATCTATGTACATCATATCATACAATCAACATACAAGATACCGTGGGTTCATTATGGTTCATGCCGACACCTTTCATCGTATTGTTCATCAATCTTTTGCCAATAGTCATGGCCTACTCGACAGTTTCAGCATAACAAAGAAAACCTCCCAAAACTCCCACAAGTTTGCCTTGACACTTGGCCCAGCCAACTATGGTTACTGGAAGGCCATGATTCACCCATTCCTCCTTACACTCTTACACCTACAAATGCCATTGTTATCCCAAATCATATGCAATGATGCACATGTTCATATGTTGACTATTTCAACCATCTCTGAAGCCTCCTTCCATCATGTCAATAGTGTAGCTGCTCGAGATCTTTGGTTATCCTTACAACAAACACATGAACCTCACTCATCTTCTAGAGAATATACCTTGAGTTGAAAGGGGAATTAAAAATCGACGTCTATTTGAATCATGTACCAGAATATGTTGTTGTACTTGTTGCTATTGGTGGACCTATTTTAAAGCATAAGATCTAGTTGTGCTTACCATCTCTTGTCTTCAAGAAGAATACAACGGTCTAAAATCCACCAACATTGTGCGGCAATCCCTATTTCATTTAGTGAGCTACAAGCCCTATTCAACAATCATGATTACATGTTTAGGAAAACTTGTGCTTCCTCCCCATCTACCCCATGCAAGCTTTTCATACCACTAGCAACAATCTTGGTGACTCTCTTGGATCCTTCTTCTTTATGGCTTCTCAACTAGGTCTTATTGTCTCCATCCTTGGTTTTCAGTTGGTGCCTACCCTGCCTTCTGGATTAGCACCCTCCACCCTTCAAGCTTCCTACAGCTATCAACAACCCAACAACAACAAATATGGTAATCACAGATATGGAAACTATCGAGGAAAAAAATCAGGGTCGAGGTGATGATCGACAATTCAATTGGGTCAACAATGAAAACACAGTTTATCGTACTTGCAATATTTATTCGTACCAAGCCCACTTCCAATTTTGATAGTCGTGCCTTCTTTTTTTCCTCCAGGACTTGGTTTCCGGACACCAAAGCAAACAGTCATGTCATGCTTGACTTAGGGCATTCACATTCCATTGATCTCTAAGGAGTTCAATGGATTGCCACATCAACATTTCACTTTTTATTCAACTATACTCTTTAACATCCACACACCATTGAATCCTACAAAGTTTAATGGATTTCTATATTTGGTTTGAAATTTAATTGAAAAGGAAAAGATTAAATCCATTGAACCAATCAATGATCATGCAACTCTCTCATTCAACTCTCATCCATGTCATCACTCACACTCCATTAAACTTCTATTCAATCCTAATTATCATCTATTCAACTCTTATTAAACCCCCATTGTGGATGCTCTTAGCAAGCATTGATCACTTGCAAGCCAAAGATGGTAATGTCGCTCTCCATGTTGGTGATGGTAAGGGACTTATATTTTATACTAGTTCCTTAATATTTCACTCACCACACAAAATCTTCTTTTTGTTCAAACAAAAGTTCCTGTTAATCATGACTTTTTTGAAGTCCGTTTAACTTTTTTTGTTTTGAAGGATGATTCTACATGCTCTCCCTTACTCATGGGCCCGACGAACATTGTTTCTATTCAATTTATCTTCCTTGGCTTCATTCCATCCACAAAGTCATTTTTTCTGTTGTTCATGCTCATGTACTCTCTGCCACATGCATCTTGGCATCCGTTTTTTATACCTCTTGTCAAATAGGAAAATTGTGAACTTCCTTTACCCGTTTCTTCTTTTCGAAGCAATAAATTTTAAATTTGACGTATTGTGACGTTTGAGACCATGCACCTACTTTATCTTTTGATGGTCATCTATGCTTTTATGTTATGTGTTGATCATCATTCGCAATACATGTAAAATTTTCCAATCGCTTAACAATGAGATGTCTATAACACTTTCAGACTCTTTATTACCATGGTTGAATGCCAATTCATAACTAAATGTAAAAAAGTTCAAACTGATTTGGGCGGGGGTTGAATTTTGCAATCCCCCTCTTTTTCTCATCTCTTGGAATTGTTCACCATAGATCGTGTCCTCATACCAATGAGAAAAACGGATTTGTTGAATATTGTCATTGATACGTCGTTGAAACAGGCCTCACACTACTTGTTGAATGTCCCTCTGCGTTTTTGGCATCATGTCTTTCATACAACCGTCTTTCTAAATTACATGTCGTCTCGTACATAGACACCCAAGTCACCCTTTGAACATCTCTTTAATCGGCCCAGTCTACTCGTTTCTTTGGTTATTCAGATGTGACTGCTTTCCCCATCTTCGGTCATACAATTGCCACAAGATGGATTTTTGATCCGCTCATCTATCTTTCTCGGGTATAGTCCTTCACATCATGGCTAGCATTGTTTTGACTTATCTACGAAGCAACTTTACATTGTTTTCCATATCACTTTGCTGAAGACAACTCCCCCTTTATAATTAATCAAACACAAACTTCACCCTTACTTACAACCTACAAACTCCCTTACATCTCCTTGGAAACACCTCACATTTTGCCTTTACCGGATTCCCCTAAACCTAATCCTTAAAACTAGCCTATTGTGGGTCTTCATCGCCTATCTTTATTCCGCTCGGTACAATAATGCCCTCAATTATCGTTTCTCCATTACTGATTTCCATAACTCAACCATTATCCTCACTACCACTACCCTTATTTTGACGTCCTTCTCATCTTTGACAAAATCCCAACAACATGTTCCTTTCAACCAATCCTCTCATAATGTCAGTATCTCTCCCACTCCGCTCACAGAGCCTACTTCCTTTATCATCACCAACAAATACCCCGAGGGGCGCAAGATAGCCAAAAAGTATTTTGTTCTTATTACAAATGGCACCTATTCTCTACTCTCTAGTTCCCCATGTCCTTAACACTAATGTTGTTGATTGCAAGTGGGTTACAGGTTAAAACAGAACAAAGGGATGATTTCACTCGGTACAAAGCCAAGTTCGTTGCTAACGATTCGGATAACAAGACCGATCCTTCATTCTTTAACTTCCAATGTAAAGGAACCCACCTATATATGTTGGTATATGTTGATGACATGACACCAACATCACCGATAATAGCATGGCGGCTATCAACCACATTGTTCATCAACTAGGCCTTTTCCATTAAAGACCTCAGGTCGCTTAACTACTTATTGGGTCTTAAAACTGTTTCTTACAGCTCAAATGTCATACTTTCCTAAAGGAAATACATCTTGGAAATTTTACAATGTGTTGGCCTTTCTTAGTCCAAACCCATATAAACTAGGTAGTCTAGTTTAGATCTTTGAAAGTATAATGTCCTAATAATAAAAATTACAAACTTATAATTGGGTAGATTTTCCAATGTACAACGCCTTAATAAGAATAATTTTGTATGTAATAGAAATAAATTACATTAGGATGCTATAATAGATAGATAAACTAAAGTATGTTGCTATTCATACATTTTTTAGCTAATTAGACTTTTCTTACTTTAATCCAAGGTTATTTTATTTCCTAATATAAAGATCATATATCCCTGTAAATTAGAATAGAGATTGTAAATCTTTCTAGATTAGGTAATGGTTATTTAATTTCTTGATTTCACATACATGAATGTATATTAGAGTCACAATATTGTTTCCTTATTTGTTGATCATGTGGCCAAATATAGATGACGCTATAAAACACTTGGGTTAGTATGCATTTATAATTTGACAAGCCTCGTTCTAAGCCTAATACAAAAAGAAAAGGGAAAAAAAAAAAAGTAAAGATTTGATAGTCATGGTACGAATTCCAAAATACCTGAAGAATAATTGCTGCGTCTTCTGTCTTTTTATTTCGATATTCATTACGCGCAGCCATTCCACGTATTGCACTTTGAATATTAATAGCTGAAGCGGATAAAGTTTTGTAAGCTTTCCTCTTAATAAACATGCGTCCATCTTTCTGAAGTTTAACAGAAGCAACGTCTCTCCTTCTGTTCTCATAACGGTTGCGTCCAATTTGTCCTGAAGTTATTTATTAAAACATTTACTTTATTAAGGTTAAACATGCAAGTTCTCATTTTTACATATACGGATGATACACCGGTTTATACCTCTACACACAGCTTGTATATGTATTGATGATTGTTTTAATGAGTTGTACTTCTTTTGTGCAGAATGGGTAAGAAATTTTCTCTGGACTTTGCTAGCAGATCTTCCTAAAACCTCACTTCTTCGAGCATCTAGTTCTGCCATTTGACCAGCTCTAAGAAATACTTTTGTTTTACCAATCTGCAAAAATATTGTCATGTCATGTCATATTAAGAACACATAAAATATAACATTGGCCATAAATATTTTAAAAGTTTATAAATAGGTCCCAACTAGCTTTATTTATTTATTTAATCTATACATTTTTAGATTATTTCATGAAACAACATAAAAAAAAAAAGAAAAAAAAATACCTATACCTAATTATAGCAATTAGTTTTTTTATACTAGTACATGGGGATGGGGCCAGTTTTATATTTTTCATTTTATAAATAAAATTTTCACAAAACATCTTTACTTTTTTTTTATAAAATTAAAAATGAAATTAATATGGGAAAATTGCAGGAAATAGCAAGGTACTTTATTTTCTATCAATATAGGCAATGTACCTTATTTTTATCCATAGTAGCAACATACTTACATTTCTAAGCCAGTAATAGCAATATGTAATATGAAACTTATAAAATTACTTTATTTATATAATAGCAGCATACTTATATTCCTATCCTTGTAATAGCAATGTGCTTAAACTTCATTACCAATATTGACCATAAAATATAGTATGTAGTCTAACAACAATAAGCTATTTAAAAGTGTCAACTTACATATTGCTACTTTGGGTAAATAAATGAAAGTACAATGATATTATTGGTAAATATATGAAAGTGCATTACTATTATGGTTAAAGAAATGTAAGTACATTGCTATTATCAGTAAAAAATAAATATATTCTCGACATTCGTAATGATAGTAAATTACATTGCTCTTTTCTGCAATTTTCCCAATTAATATCAATAATGTTCAATATTGATCTCATTTCAAACATATTAACAATATATCTTTAATGGTCTAATTCGTTGTATACTGTATTGTGTATTATTATGTAAGTAAAAACTTTTAAATAACACAAGATAGGATAAATGAATGATTAACTCATTTGTTGTGGGCCTCATGAAAAAGGAGGGTAAGGTACCTGATAACCTTGAAGATTTGCCTTCTCTATAAGCAACTTTGAAGTCTTGATATCATCATCGCTATAGGATGAGATGCGAATCAATACAATAGATACTAAAAAAGGAATGATATTTAGAAAAAAAAATGTTTATACAACTATACAAGTACCTTTTTTTTGCAATTTCAGGTGCAAATATTTTGAAGCGGCTAATAAATTCTTTAAAAGGTTTGCGAGTAGGAAATCCAGCCATACTGATCCTAATTGCCTCCATAACTCCCTGTAATGACATAAATGATCACTTTCTGAACATGTATATGCATATGATAGATTATATTTTGGAGGTGTTAACTTACACCACAACGTAGTTGTTGAAGTATGTTTTGATTCTCGAAGATAGAAGGCTTTAAAAGATTGTTGGGTTTCACACAACGAATGTAATGTGGCTCCGTGTGACTCAGTGTCTCAAGCAATTGTGTTAATTGTGACTGCA
Organism: Lactuca sativa; assembly: GCF_002870075.4. Taxonomy (NCBI): domain Eukaryota; kingdom Viridiplantae; phylum Streptophyta; class Magnoliopsida; order Asterales; family Asteraceae; genus Lactuca; species Lactuca sativa. The sequence continues at coordinate 107,304,948 of NC_056624.2, read as the reverse complement.
AATATTTCACATTAGAAATTAAACTGAACAGAAAGAAGTAGATTGGTGTATTAAATAAATTAAATAGGGTTTTTCACTATTCGGATAAAAAGGAATTGTACAATTAGACAATCTGGATTAGACTATGGTTCGGATATTTGGATTTCTGAATTAGTTTGGACCAAAACCGACTAAATACTTTGGATTTCAGATTGCTTTTGGTTCCCAAAATGAGAACCAAAGAGGCCAAAAAACTGAATATCATATTTATTTATATAAATATATTTTAATTATGTATAATTTCAAAAACCAAATAATCAGTTGTTTGAATACTTGGTAATTTTTTATTATTCAGGAAGTTACTAGATAAATAAACAGAAAAAGTAAGAGATATTTTTAAATTAAAAATATGTATGCAAAAATATTATGTTAACCTTGTTTGGAATGTCTCTTAATTAGTCTTCAAAACGGAATCTGTGAAAAATAATCCAGTCGAATTGTAATTTGGTTGGTTCAGATCAGATTTTAATTTAGTTTGAACTATTTGGATCCAAATTTTGAAAACCGAAATCGATTCGATTCACTTGATTGGATCAGTTTAAACTGATCCACTGAAACAAACACCCCTAAAATTAAGAAAATTATACCTTAAACCGTGAACCTATTGATGAAAACTTTGATGTTTTGGATGACTCTTCTGCTAGAGGTGGGAATAAATTTGACACAAAGGTGCACTTTGAAGCACTTAAAAGTGCTTGTTGTTCTGCAACAACATAGTCCTTGTTTTTATCCAAGAAAAACTCGGTTTGATATGTGACCTGAAATCAGAATTTATTTTTAAAATATATAAAAGAGACACTTATTAATTATTGATATCACCATGTTGGATAAAGGGAAGTAAAAATACATACCTCACCAGCATAATGGTCAATGGTAAATGCTGAATTAGAAAGCTTTGGCTTTTGAAAACGTTTATTATCCTTGAATGTTTGGTAAAGCTTTTCAGCAAAGGTTTCATGTGTAGATCTTGGAAACATGCTGCATATATAAGTTACACATTTAAAGGTTAATTCTAGAAATGAAAAGACTACAGAAACATATAAAAATTACAAAAAGGTCTACATACCAAGCCTCATCCAAAAGAGCAAGGATTCCTCCAGGTTTCTAAAGCAATCAAAAACTCAGTTAGAATAACAGTAACATTCTCAAAGCACAATCCAATATTAAAGATCTTCTAAATTAGACCTTCTCAATGAGATCTAGAATATCTTGATTGTCCACAAACTCTATGTAACTCCAATCGATTTGCTCTTTGGTATATTCTTCTTGCTCCATCTTAAAAACATGCTGATGAAATGAAATTGATACACCCAAAATCATATCAGATTATTATGGTTGCTTCATAAACTAACATCTCCACTGAATAATTAATAGTTTTTATTTTATTTGACAAACCTGATTAAAATGTTGCTGAAGTTTCTCATTAGTCAGATTGATACAAAATTGCTCAAAACTGCATTGGGTCGTTATTAATTGAGTTAAAATAGTATTCAAAAACATCAAGATGATAAATCCAGCAAGAAAATATTACATCAAAAAAATATTTGTTATGCTCTGCCACAAATACACAGTTAGCAGGATATATAACATGATAGATCAGAAATTAAACTTAGGAGTTGTTAAAAAAAAAAAGAAATATGAGTTCCATGTAAGGATTTATTAATTAATAATATTTATCATGCTCTGCCACAGATACACAGTTAGGCTTCGCTATTTTCTAAATACAAAATTATTTATATGATACATTAGGAGGTTATCTATTTATAGCTACTAAAATCCTAATTCAAAAATAAGCACTTATCCTAATGCTATGTTTATCTCTAAAGATCAAAGCTAGTTAATAAAGCGACTCCAAACTAGCTGGATAAAAATCAAATTACTCAAAACAAAATTCTATAAATGATCTTACACTCCCCCTCAAGATGGATATATAGATCAAACATATCCACCTTGCTCTTCATTGTGTTGAACTTGATTCTTGATAGAGATTTGGTGAGTATATTGGCCACATGAAAATTTGTTGACAATGCCCACTATAAAATCGTTATCCGGCCTTATATGGGACAAATGGATTAAGTTGTTGACCAGTCGTTGGTATCTCCCTTTATCGACAAATAAGTCAAACATGTATTTCCTTTGGGATTTCTGCAGGTTTACATCTTAGTAGGCTGGTTTCTCTCAATAAGTCAAACATGTATTTCCTTTGTGATAATAACATTCCATGCCTAGACCTAGTAATCTCCATCCCCAGAAAATACCTTAACTGACTAAGATGTATAATTTTGAATTCCTTTCCTAAGATGGCTTTTATCTTATCGACTTCTTATGAGTAGTTGTCGGTCAGGATGATGTCATCAACATAGACAACCATAATTGCCTTATGTCCATCATATGAGTGTTATAAAATTGGGTAGAGAAATTGACAGGATTAAAGACAAACTTCTCGAGCATGTATCTTCCAAGATTTATACCGTACACTTTCTTGAAGTATTTGAATACTTAATCTTGATATTTAAAAGGATTAAGCACAAAAGTTTTATATAGACGTAGCGGGTAATCGAACAGCAAGTTACGCCACAACCCCTTTTTGGATAGCAAAACTAATTCTTTTAAAAACAACATACAAAGATCTTGGGGTCAAATCATTACTATGTATGACCGTTGGAGTTTAGACTCTATTGAGGAGCTCCTCAACATCTGGCTCAAGGAAACCGAAAGTATCAAATGCAAAAGGTATAAATGTGAGTGTTGATTTTTCATGCACGCTTTCTCATGTTTTGCCACTTTGTATGAGGCAACTTTTAAAGCAACTTGCCCCACAGTGAAAACCCCACTCCCCAAACTCTCAAGATGGGAAACCCCTATTAGATCCACACATGTGTGCTTCCCTCCGGCACCCAAAAACTAAAACATCAGTTGGTGTAAGTGTTTGATCTTCCTTCCAACGGGTCAGTCAGAAAGTTCACAAGTGCATCTTTCTTGGAAGAAACCCAGACACATCTAAATATATTGAAAAGAACATCACTAACAAGAACATGTCGGTACTTGAAACCTGGGAACTCTTTACAATGAACTTGATGCTCCCCAAAGGAGTCCAAGCATGCGTTGCGACAAACAAGGCATGTCTCATCAACCGGAAATAAAGGTATCAGAAAGGCGATACTTGAGGATAGCATGATGCTCCACAGGCGACATATGCTGACCAATACCATCAATAGGAATAATCATAATAAAATCCTTACAATGTGATGCCCCTGCTGTACACATACCTTTTGATGACCTATGTGAGTTTTTTGAACCAAGATCCTAGAGAGCATTTGAGCCCATAACATGACTTTTGTAACTTACATACATGGTCTTGGTTCCTCAGTGTTTCATGTCCCAAAGGGACATCCATGTGGACCTCTTCTTCCAATTCTACATTGAAAATGCATTTTTAACATCAAGTTGGTAATGTCGCCGATCAAGAACTTTAACCTCATTCATCACTGCCATAGTCCACTCTGTTTAGGCAAGTAATTTTTGTATAGAGAAGGGGTCTAACAGAGTGTCGTGGATGCTTGGATAGCTCTAATATTTTGTAGTAAAACAAAGTAGGATTTTTATTGAAAATATAAGCACGGAAATTTTACAAATACATGAAATTTACATGACCTAACCTAAAATGACAAATCATAACATCATTTTCTTGTAAAGTGTTGTCAGAATTGGTTTGGGGAATTCGATTTTTTTTCTAGCTAAGAGGTTTAGTGATTACGAGATGATAGTCAGGCAAGTTCAATCATTCAGTTTACAATGAATCTTCCAAAATGTTTTTGTGTACAGAAGATCACACGAGGGGCATCTATTTTATTAATTATGGTAACGTCGTTTATAAACTTTTTTGGAGTTTGGAAAGCATGTGGGCGACATAGATTAATCATTGGTTGTATTTTGTGAAGTTCCCATGAGGACTTTTCTATGATTTCTTCTCATCTTACATCAGAGAATATGTCTCCTGAAGGTTTGAAAGTTGTTTGATGCCAAGATTCTCCCTCGAATCATTCGATTCTCCTAGATGAAGATCTTGTAGCAGACTTTAAGACTCAAAGATGGTGACTTGTTGTCTATGTTTGAGAAGATCTTGTTACTAAACTAACCCTAATTCTATTCTTATCTCTAAAGATAAACCTGACTAATAAAATGACCCCTAACTAACTGGATGATAATCAAATTACTCAACACGAGTTATCTATAAACTTCTATGAAAACCAAAGGCTTTCAAGCAGTGGTCTGCAAGAAATAACCTGTTCATATGATGAAAACAAAAGCGTACCAGTTAAGCACCTGTTTGTCTTGAAACTTTCGAATCCATAGATGTCCAGAACTCCAATCAAGGATTTTGATTCGGGATCTTGACCAATTGACTCATTAATCCTTCCTACAATCCTGATTCACACAATATAAACATCTACTATAAACCAGACCAAAAAAATTAAAGAACATGATTATTATACAATAACAATCATCCATTCAGATGAAGCATACCAGTCAAATAGCCTTGAATAAACAATTTTTGCCAAAGCATCTCTATTCACAGCTGCAGCAATTGGATCAAGAGACTTTTTTATGCTCTCATCACGCGTTACAATTACACGCTTGCAGAAGGAATCTTCAAGAGCCTCTAAATCACACCTATTAGGAAGTACAATGAGATATATAATGAACACATTTTGTATGGAACTAAAATAAACTAAATAAGGAAAAAAAAGAAAAAGAAAAACTAGTTACTTGAAAAGTTCAGCTGCAGTTTTCATATGAAGCTTAGATTGATCGTCTTTAGGTTTAGATGAATCTGGTTCGTTGCCTTTAGTAAACTCAATATTTCCTAAATGGAGAATTGCAGCCACAATACGGAATATCGCCTCCTATAAGAAGAAAGAAATATGTACTTAATGTTTTTTAATCAGGTGACTTTATGAATATTAAACAAAATATATTAGTACCTGTTCATCATGAGTGATACCAACAACATCCATAGCCTTTCTTGTAGCAATATACTCTTTAGCCTCATCCACTCCAGTCAATTCAAAACAATTTGTTTGATTAAGGTAATGAAATGACTTAGCCTTTCCCAATTTATACTTTTCAGTCACCTGAAATGATGCAATAACAAACCGATTACAAATGGAGCAAATTAATTCCTAAACATCAAAACAACAATTAAACTAATTACATTTACCTCAGTAGGTGCAGCGCAGATCATGTAAAAACAATGGTAATTTCTCTCAGGATCCGAAACTTGACAAACACGTGATCTTTCCAGCAAATATGTTCTTATAGCAGCTCCAGATATTTTCCCACGTTCATTAAATTGAATCTCCACAAACTTACCAAAACGACTTGAATTATTGTTTCTAACAGTTTTTGCATTCCCAAATGCTTCTAAAACAGGATTTGATTCAAGAACTTGTTGTTCCACACTCCTTTGTCCTGGAGCTGGAGGTCGACCTCCCATATATGCAAGATACTGCATAAGATTTTTTGTGCTTTCTGTTTTTCCTGCTCCACTTTCTCCACTAACAAGAATGGATTGACTTATTCCCTCATTAACCATTTGCCTGTGAATCATACAATACATTCATCATTCATTCATGAATACAACATTTTTTGGGCATTAGTAATACATAATTATGTAATTAAGAAGAAAACATATACTACTACATGCCTGTATGAAGAATCGGCAATAGCATAAGGATGTGGGCTCAGTTCCCCAAGACCTGCACCTTTGTATTGTTCCATCATATGTTTGTCATATAAATGAGGTAATCTTTTGAAAGGGTTCACAGCTATCAATATATTGCCTGTGTAAGTCTGGAAAACAAGAACATAGGTAAATTTTATATACAAGTTTTAAAGGGTTGTTTATAACGAAATTGACACATATATATACTTACGTAAATTTCATCCATATTGTATCGACTTTTTAAATTCTGAAGAACACCAGGCTCATGGAGATAAGCAAGTTTTGTCATATCATCTACTCCACATGGAGGAGCTTCAGGATCTTTAGGATGTACATGGGCTGAAGTAGTGACAACCTACAAGATATAAATGTGTCAAGAAACCATGAAAATACATTGTAAGTAATTAAGTATATTGTTTTTCTAAATGTCATTCATATAACATGCAGCAAGAAAAAAGAAAAAAAGAAAAAAACTTACATCTTTTCCTGATGAAAGCTTTATCTTAATATCTGCACCTTTGATTTCCACAACATCACCATCAATCCAAGCTATCTCAGGATCCTCAACCCAAACTTGAGATCCAACTATTATATTGGATGCAACAGCCTGCATGATAAAAGCTTTCTGATAAGGGAATCACATTCTTTTATCTACTTGAGTAGATTGACTGTCCATATATATTTCGTGAGCATTAGGTAATAATGTGTGTATAGCTTTTGAATGCAGTATGCAATATACGCCTGGAGAAGGGAATGCATATAGTAACAACCACAACTATCAATTAGCAGAATAGTGATTAGCACATCAGTGACTTCTATACGATGCAATGCAAACTTGTGGAATGTCATTACGCTTCCATACTCATGAATGATGATCCAAAAGCTTAGAACGCCATGGGGAACATCAACATAAGATTAAGCAATAATGATGGTGACGATGATGAATAAAAACCCTTACCATTTCGGAAAATGACCAAAATCCAAAGCAGAAAAACCCTAATCTTCCTTCTTCAAAGCAGCAAGGTCGGCAAAAACCACCCTAGGTTTCCTTGCTTGGATAATCTGACAATGTACGCAAATGTAGAAAGATCTAATAATATCCGGATAGCTCAAAGTCTGCTTAGTGTTAATCAAATCCTAATTGAATCGATAACAACGTAGAAATCATGGGAAAGGGGATGTTAATGGAGGATAGTGTAGAAAGATTAGGGAAATGTTGCAGAGGCTAAGAACAGTGATGAGACCAAGATAATTGGAAAAAAGACCTCCGGCAACGTTTCCGGCGATCCCTACATTAAGATTGTCGGTTCTTGTGCTACGTAATTCCCTGAATCTCACTCCGACGTCTTTGGGGTTTCTTTTCTCTTTTCTGTCGAACGACGAGGAGCAACCAAAACGAAGGTGTTAACGACTTCCTATTTCTTTTTGCCCCATTATGCCCTTCTCGTGGGGATTCTGTTTTCACTTGCTTCTACTTCCTATCACCACAATTTACAGCAAGACCCCCTCGTCTTATGTTTTTTATAGTTTTCCCTCATAACTTCCTAACCCTCTTGGAGTTTTACAATGTTGACAAAATTAGTTTTGATTAATTAATTGTTTGATCAAATGATCCTAGATCCTCATCACTACAATAGTCATTTTGGAAATTCATATAAATACACCTTAATATTTACTTATCACAAAAAAAAAGTTGATGACCTTGAGTTGGGTAACAAGATGTTTGATTATTTACTTAAATGTTTCATGGATTGATTATTCACTTAAATATTTCTTTTTATAGCATTTTTGAATATGATCAATGTTATGTGTTTTTTAGTTTTTTTTTTGTACGTACGATTTTTTTTTGTAATATCTAAAGTTTCTTAATACTAGTAATCGAAATACAAGTGGTGTTAACAAATAGATGTGTTTATACAAGTAAATATATGAAGTGAAAACAAGTATATAGTGTTGATGGAAGTATGATACTTTAATAAGTATTATGGTTAAGAGCGCGAACATATCATGGGATATTTTATAAGGGTTTCAAGTTTGCATAAATTACATAGTTTACATATGAAGATTTTCATGGGTTTTATAGGTTACAAAAATCTAATTTTGGTAAAAAAAAAAACTTAAAACCTAAGTTTACAACGTAAAGGATCTATGTTCTCACTATGATTTGTAACAAACAGTTGAATATCAAGAACCCTAATAGTACATTGCTATTTTTGAAATTAAGAAATGGATATCTAGAAATTACATACCTTTAGTTTGTTATAGCAAGTAAACTAGTATTCCTTCTTGATTAGTCTTTAGAAAGCAACCACCAAAAATCTCGTGCCTCTACTGGCTGTCACAACTGGCATTTTAGCCAGGAAATTCTGTGATCATGTAAACGTCATCTATGATAATATTTGTAACTCTAACTGGACATCATGCACTATGTTCATTCTATGACAACAAACTTAGCAAAGATCCACAATTGTAGTTCAAAACTCTATGCAAAACATTTCAGAAAGTCAATAGGGAGTTGAAAACCCTAAAAATCCCAGTTCAAGTTCTTTATGGACTAGGATTTTCTTATTAGACCTAATGAACCAATAAGCATTCAATTCGACTATTTTGGGCTTAGAAACCCTATTTGGATTCTAAATGGACCCAATTCATAAATCTATAACATTTTAGACCATTTGGGCCTAGAATGATTCATTCTAACCCTAATGGGCCTTATTGGGCCATAAATAGATTAATTCGCCGTAATAGAACATAAACCCATTCCTTTATACCATAATGGGTCGTGAACCACCTTAAGAGCCTAATGGACCAAAAAATATTATTGGGCCTAGGAAATTCGAACAAAGCCAAGAAATTGAGTCCAACACCATTTCTCCTTCATTCCATTAGGCTCATTCTCGGCCAAGGTAAAAAAAAATTAATGAAGGATTATTTAACAATGACACCTAAGTATTATTTAGAGGTAATCCATGCATTACCTCTCATATTTCCATGTTAAACCCTACATGTAATAATCAAAGATCTCATTCCCCCCCCCCCCCCCTCTTCTTATCCTCTCGGCCGAACCTTCCATCATAGCACCTCCATAACTTTCTTCAAAACACTCTCAAACACACTCTAGAACTCTTCCTTCTTGCATCAAAAATTCAAGATTTATGGGTGCTTTCAAGAGGTTCTTCATAAAGGTTCATCACATTTGGTAAGTTTTGGTTAGACCTCATAGTTTTAACTTCAAGTTACACCTTAGATCTCTTCTTAACCCATATTACTTCATGATCCATACTCTAGCACTTCATAGAACACGAGATCAACCCAAGGGAAGCTTACTAGGGTCGAAACCTCTCTCTTCTCTTCACCAAACCGAGAACAAACAATAAATGTGAGTTCATACCCCCCTTGTTTTCGGTTTTTATATGTTTTTGGGGGAGAATAAAAGTGTTTATGTGTATATCTATGTATTTATGCATGTTATGTGTGATTTTCCATGTTTATGTTGTGATTATGTGATAAAACTTGATGAATCTCAAAAACTCTAACAAAAATGGATGAGATTCATAAACTAAAACACTCTAAACATCATACTACAAAGATAAAAGTGTTATACATGCCTAAGATGTGTAAAACAAAACAAAAATCTTGTATAAAGATCATTTTTAACAAGTAAACAAAAGATTGGGATAATTTTTGCCACTTATGGTTTTATAAGGATCAAAAAGGTCACATTTGTATAAAAATGAGTTTTTATAGTAATCATACTTTTCAAAGGGCCAAAAGTGTAAAATTTAGCATTATGGACCTCAATTTGGGCCTTACGACTTTTTGGGCCCAAATTACAAAAGTATAGTTTTTTAGGGATTAAAATGTTATTTAATCAAAACTTGAGCCAAAAATGAAAATAAACGAAAATAAGGGCTGAAAATGACTCTTATTTCAAAAGACAAAAATGTTAATTTTATAAAAATTGGGCCGAAAATGTCATTTTACCCAAATAAGAGCTGAAAATGTAATTTTCTGCAGAAATGGGCTGAAAATGTCAATATATGTATTTTTGGGCCAAATCTGTCAATTACTAAACATTTGGGGCGAAAATAAAAATTTTTATAAATTAATGGGCTAAAACTTAATTTTTAATTAAAATAGTCCAAAAATGACATGCTATGTAAAAATAAGCCTTTAAATGTTCAAATTAGTTCTTAAAGGACCTAAAGTGTAATTTTTATTAAAGACGAGTTCAAATTATAGAATTTTGGCATAACGAACAAAAATATCATTATAACAAAACACTGGACTGTTTATAACATTATGGATAGATGTTTCGACTAAATGTACTATACTATAATAAACAAACGAAATACAACAACAGTATGACTATTGGGCCTAGTACTCACTGTACATGCTTAATGGGCCTTCAGAATCCAATAACATGTTTATTGGGTCCAATATAATCATTTCATGTCTATTGGGCATTCGCGATCCAATTACATGCTTAATGGGCCTAAATTAGCCTCCACATGTTATTGGGCCTTAGTGGCCCATTTACATGCTAATTTAGCCTGGAATAATTCATCATATGCTTTATGGGCTTTAACGTGTCCATTTACATACTTAACAACCTGGAAAATAACTTACATGTCTAATGGGCCACAATTGTCTTTTTTTTTTCATGTTTGTTGGGCCTTATCCTTTCACATTCATGTATCATCTGCCGTTCGTAAATCTAAATACATATAACGTTATACATACTCATGTGGCAATAATTGGTATTTAATGAGACTTGTCAGTTGACACTATTGAGTTTATGGTCGTAGCCTATAGTTATAATCAGAATCTCCTGGAGGGAGAGCGAGAGTTTGTGTATAGATCTATATGGGGGTGACTCCCCTACTCCTGAGATGTTCGCTACAGTTAGACTAGGTCAGTCTTGGGTGACAAAACCTTGATCAAAACCGGCGTTTGGAAAAATGTCAAGACAGAAGAATTAGTCACTATCATGCAAGGTTATAACGACTCATATAGAGATCCATTACCATCACAATATTACGGAAATCAAAACTCGTAAATCATATTGATACAAAACAAATCATACGATAATGCAAGGACCGTAACATTTTTATAAATCAGAAAATTTTGGATTTTCTGGGGAAATACTATCATTCAATTACCTTTTACTCACAACAGAAAGAATGCAATCATCGTTAAACGGGGAAACTTTCAAGTGTTGGAATTTATTTTGTGCAATGTCAATCATTACAATTAATATTGTGGGAATATGTAATCTTAGACAATGTACTTGATGTGAACAATTTCAGTTGTAATATGTAATGTTTGGTGATGATTCTGTTATGTTTCATGTATATTCATTGTGATGATATTTCAATTGATAGTCACACGAGCCCCTGGACAATTCCGCCGTCTGGTTCGGGGGTGCAACAGATTGGTATCAGAGCATTATTTATAGTAAACTGACATATCTAACTATACTTGATATGCAACTATAAATACAATGGAACTAAAACACTTTGAATAAAGTGCATACATTAAAAACTAAAACATTAAAACTCTCTAGAGGAAATGGAACATTATGATTAAACCCGGGCAGTTATGTAGTTATATTGGGGGTAAATATAGCCTGATCAACTATATTAATTCAAATATGGCCAACATATGTTTGGGGGTAATCATGACGGGAAATTGACCTATGTGACAACCCAATATTTCGAATCAATGTAATGACCTAAAAAGTCAAGAATTATAATCTCTTTTAATATAATTAAGTTAGTGTCAAAAATAAAATGTGCAAAAGTCTCTATTGGGTTGCATAGAATGATAAATATCGTATCAAGGGTTTCAGAAGTATAAAGAACACTAAATCCGAGTTATAACGAAGAAGTTATGACCAATCTAAGATTTGCGGAAAAACCGGAAATATTGTTAAACATAAAACGCGAAGTTTCCATACAATAAATTTTAGCCTTAGGTATCTAAATGAAAATTGTAGATATCATTAAACCGTAAACGTACACGAAAAGAACATCCAAGTCTGACTTCGTATGAGGAAGTTATGATTTTTCCAAGTTCCGGATATAGCAGTAGACAACTAAAAACTCAAAATAGAGATCGAGAGACTTTTGGCTGAAACAACCTAAATGAGAATCGAAGATCTCAACAATAGTAGCGCAACGGTAAAAAGTCTGACGAAAACAGACGTCGGATGAAGAAGTTATGGATTTATAACGGACTTTTCATGTCCCAGCCTGTTAAAAATAATTAATTAAAAACAAAATCAAAATTAGCCGACGAAGTCTAAATGAGAGTTGTAAAGCATAATCTCACATACGCGTGCATATATAAAACGTCGAAAACGGAGTTCGTACGCAGAAGTTAAAGATTTTACAAGTTTACGACACAAAATTCGAGGTTGTTACGCTGGCCATGACGTGGCACCAGAAGACCACGACGTGGTAATGTGACTGATGGGTGCCAGGGTTGTCAGCAAACGTCTCGTCCATGGAAGGGGATAGGATCAACACAACGACGTGGTGAAGAAGACCACGACGTGGCGCCCAAAATAGGGCTATAAATAGAAGCCGATGGTTTCAGGTTTAGGTGCTCACATCCAAGTTCCGAAGGAAGGTTTTACACTCCGGAGATTCCCGAGAATTAGATTTCTCAACTCAAAGTTCTGCTCGGTTTTCGTCTCACGTTCTTCAATCTATCAAGTGAGTTCATACCCCTACAACTATGTTTTCAAATGCTTTGTAAATGCTTTTATACACTTTTAAAGGGGGGGGGGGACAAGTAAACATACAATTATCCTTGTGTGAAAACATCAATCTTTTGCAATGCTTTTTGTTATATAATCAACCATATGTGATTTATAACTATCATACGAAAACGTTCTCATACAAAATATCACTATAACACTTTGACCTTTTGGAATGAAACATGTTGTTACATAAATATCAAACACTTTATTTATATTTTGAGTATAAATGTTCAATAACATTATTACAAACGTTATACTTGCATACAAAGTCGATACTACACTAGGGTTTATCATACAAACGAATCACACATTTGGGAAAAACTATAATAGGTATAGTTTACTAGATATTCATGAGATTTTTACATACTATAAGTAATATATCAAGAAAATACTTTCATATACAAGAACAAATGCACTTTTCATACGTAAATCTATTTGATACTAAGTTTTGTGAGACATTCAACTTCACGTACTTTCAAGTATGCAGTTAAAGTCCTGTATTATATAACATAATCTCTTGTAGGGAGAGCGTGATACTTATGTATAGATCTATACGGGATTGACAATCCCGCACCTAAACTGTTAGCTACAGTTAGACCGGCAGGTCTGGGGTGACAAACGTCATAACATTTCAACGCCTGAAGAACGTTGTTATAGGCAGTATGGGTCAATAGCATAGGTATAAAACTCACATGGAGTATTAAAACACGTTGATTTATGGGGTTATCAAATGCCTTAGTGATTTTATACATATATAAATCTACTATTCTAGGCATGAAAAACAATATTTCATTACAGTTTTGGAACTATTAAACTACCACACACTTATGGACAAATATTGGATTTCTAGAAGCAAACATTCAAAACAGTCGGGTCTTGGTAGAAGACTACTTTTATACTAGAAGGAAATATGGGATTTTCTAGGAGTTTTCAAACATCTACAAACAATTTCATTCAAATTTATACAAAAATTGACATTAAAATACTTATCAACTCACCAGCTTAAATGTTGATCTACTCTTTCAAATCTACTTGTATTTCTCAGGGACTCAGTAATACAGGTAAACTTCAGCTTTTGGAGAAGTGACGCTAACGCGTCAGTTTTAAAACTCATTTTGTCATCATATTGTAATTTTTTTTGAAACAAGTATCATTCAACAATGTAACTTTTAAATTATATATATGATGGTTGTTTTACTTCTTTACTATGTATTCAACTGTTATGATACTACATGAAGTCATCCGCCCTCGAACGATTCTGGCGTTCTGGTTTGAGGGTGTGACAGATTGGTATCAGAGCATTGTTTATAGTGAACTAAGTATATCGAACCACATAGGATACACAAACTATAAATGCATAGGGACTAAAACTCTCTGACAAAACGTTGTTACACCCGCGTGTCATTTAACTTAGATTATTTGGGTCGTAAAAGCACAAATACATGCATACAACAATTTATTTTTCGTAGTTAGAACTATACAAGAAGTATTAAGACAAGTTGGACACTACGACTAGGCCTCGGAATATGTAATTGGATTTAGGACAAATATAGTCTGATTAAGTATATTTATCCGAGATCGGACTAATATATGTCGAGGAATGATCGTAGTGAGCAACAAGTCAAAACTTACCAAAATAACACTAGTATCAAACATACAAATTTAAATACTATAGGAGTATTTGGTAAATGAAATAGTTTAACCTACATATTTAGACTTACATGTTTCAAATTTTGGACAATTTTTATAACTCTATTCTCGTACAGTCGAAATGGTTGGATTCTATCCACCCGGGGATCCCTACTACCCGAATCAGGGCAATGGAGGATGGATAGAGGAGGAACCCAAAGAAGATGAGGAACCTATAGAGTTGGAGGAAGGGGAAGACTCTGGGATAGACTCACATCCAGAAGTAATCAACCCACCAGTCGCCCAACCTCCCGCATTTAGGAGAAACTTTCAGGGACCAACTCCCATTTGGGGAAGTCATATTCACCATTGGAGCCGACAGCAAGGATTACGTCCTCCCTACGGTATGTGTCGAGACTTCTACGACGTTAGGGGTGGCGGTTCAGCCGACCGAGCACTCCTAGTCATGGTGGGCAAACTAGCCAACCAGTCCTATCAATCCGAAGTTCAAGCAAACCGGATTTGTGAAGTCAATGTGGATGTACAAGTTCATACTTCCGATATCCATCGACTGGACAGGTTGCAGGATAATGCCAAACTCCGAACCGACACATTCCAAGAGCAACTGACTTCAGCCCTCTCTGAGATAAGGGAAATGAGGGAACAACAAGACGTCTTTGATACGCGTCTTATGGAAGCAAAGCAATTGGACACGGAGTCGAGCTCCAAGCGCAACCTACGTCGCAAGTAGTACTTACCCAAATCCCAAAATTTTTGTTATAGATTAGGAACTCGGCTAAAAGTCTTACTTTTCTTTAACTTATGTATCGGAGACCCTTAGAAGGGTCGAAATTTTCCTAACTTCAAAATGTAACTCAACTATTATTAATATATATGAAGAAATTCCTTTGTGTGTTAATTCTTTGAATACCACTCAGATTCATAGGTTTATCTATCACTATGCAAACTTTTATTATGAATCAAACTCTAAACCTTGAGTAGGTCAGTCAAATTCATAAATTGATGAAAATAGAAAATTTATTAACGCACGACTTCCAATCATTAAGGACTTATGGTCTTCATTCTATTTCTTTAGCAGCACGATGTCGCCCCGTAGATCTACATGTTGTGTCAACAACGCAACACCTCCACCACCACCACCTCCATCAATGGATAATGCAGTCTTAATAGCTGCTGTAACAGCTGTAGTGACAACAACAATGGCACAGATAGGTAATAATAGGTCCGGAGGGGGAATAAATAGCTCTATGAATGGCCAATCTCAGGGTCGTTCAGGGGGTTGCACCTTCAAGGTCTTCACAAATAGCAAGCCCATATGTTTTAATGGATCCGGAGGGATAATGGCTCTATGGCAGTGGATAGAGAAAACAGAAGTAGTTTTCGAGATCTATGCATGTCTGGAAGGGAGCAAGGTAAAGTTTGATGCTTGTACATTCTCCGAGAGAGCTCTGACGTGGTGGAATGGCCATGTCAAGTCACTAACTCTGATAGTGGCTAATTCTATGGGCTGGGAGAATCTAAAGCAAATGTTAATCCAAGAGTACTGTCCAAGGGGCGAAGTACAAAAGCTAGAGCAGGAACTTTGTGGCCTTACTATGGTAGGCCCGGACATCACAACCTATACCAATAGGTTTAGTGATTTGGAAATACTTTGCCCATGGATGGTTGTCTAGAGAGCAAGAAGATCGAGAGGTACATCTGGGGACTGTCACCCCAGATTCAAGGAAGTTGTAACGACCCAATTTTCAAGTCCAAAAAATTCATTTTTAATTAATTGACTTGTAAAAACATTTATAAGGAAACGCCATCTCATCATAACTTTTCATAAACCACAACTCATGTCTGAAAACCATTCTCAAAAATAAGAATAATGCCAGAGTACAAATCCCAAGAAACTCTAGTGCGGAAACCAACATGTGTGTATGATGTGCCGCTACCGCGCCAGCTCCTTCCCCTTCGCTGAACA
The DNA here is from genome assembly GCF_002870075.4 of Lactuca sativa. Classification (NCBI taxonomy): domain Eukaryota; kingdom Viridiplantae; phylum Streptophyta; class Magnoliopsida; order Asterales; family Asteraceae; genus Lactuca; species Lactuca sativa. Next base: position 107,288,802 of record NC_056624.2, on the reverse strand, counting down.
GGTACCTGAAACCAAAACTGTAAACTGTAAGCACGAAGCTTAGTGAGTTCCCCCATCGTACCACATACCATACAATCACATAGCATACATACTGTCAGGCAATTATGGGGTGCCCGACCTACCCGGTACGACCATTCTGGGGTGCCGACCTACCCGTATGGCCATTCTGGGGTGCCGAACTACCCATGCGGCCATTCTGTGGTGCCGTCCTACCCATGTCAAGCCATTCTAGGGTGCTGACCTACCCGTCGGTCCTAACAACCGACCCTTGGGGACTATTCCACCCCCTACTGCTACTGTCACATATATCATAACATAAACATACTATCAAACATATCTGGGGTGTCTGAACTACCCTTTCGGTCCTAACAACCGAACCTGGGGACTATTCCCTTCCTACTACCACTATCACATATAACATATCATGCCAGCATATAAACATATCATCACATACTGTCAGACATATCTGGGGTGTCTGACCTACCCTTCGGTCCTAACAACCGAACTCTACTACTATCGCATATAACATATCAGGTAGTAGCAAACCTAAATGATATCACAAAGACAATCATCTAATCATACAACTCCTACTGGTGGGCCAGCATTGTGGCCGTAGACCCACCGCTTGTGGCAGGTAACTCACCTCATACGAGTAGTTGCTGATAATCTGTGTGGGAAACCACTGTCTGCTGCTGTTCCATCCTCCGGCTACAATCTCCACATAACACTTAGTCAGAAACTGATATCTACTCTTAGGGTAAAATGACTATTTTACCCCCAACCAAGTCCAAGTCAAAGCCAACTTCCAGTTGACCCGACTCGCCGAGTTGGGCCGTCAACTCGTCAAGTCCCTTTCCTTTACTCGCCCTTATCCACAACTCGACTCATCGAGTTTGGCAACGACTCGACGAGTTCCCCTTCTTTACGAACATCAATGAACCTTCATCCGACTCGCCGAGTCGGATGAACACTCGTCGAGTTCACCTTCATTTGATGAACAAGTCCTGACCTTGACTCGCCGAGTTGTATGAGCAACTCGTCGAGTTCATCTTCAAACATAAGAAGACTGCCTTGGACTCGCCGAGTCTGTTCTAGTACTCGTCAAGTCCCATGAACTCCAGGTCTAAAACTAAGTCCACTACATTTGGTCACTCTTTCTGTCCTGCTACAACCCTTCTAATCACCCAACTGGGTTCTTTGACCCTCAACAGACATGGGACTCAAAGCCTTCGACTCGTCGAGTCCCATGAACGGACTCGTCGAGTCGATAACGTCCATGCTTTATTTCCTCGATTTTCGATGTACATCCTTTGGACAAATGATAGATCCAAGCCCCTAAGCTTGATCTAGCACGTACAGTTTCGAACTTTACGTGCATGCATGGGACTTTTGAGCCAAAAAGGCTCTAAAATGACTCTTATGTTGCATGGGGCCTTCCTTGGGTGCAAAAGCAACCCAAATCTGCTTTGTGACTCCTTCCAAGACTTCGATCGGAATTCTTGACCCCCAACCATGTTTCCAATCATGGTTGGCCACCTCCTTTGGCTTAAAAAGCCCTAAATCTTCCCCCAAAAAGGGATCTAACAAATGAACAAGCAAGGTACAGACTTTATACCTTTCAAGGACTGGAAATGATGCACCAAACTCGAATCCTTCAGTCTCCTCTTGATCCTTCTATGCTGTCCCTTCTTCCTTGAGGTCAAAACCCACAAAATCACTCAAGAGCCTTAGATCTTGCACCAAAACACTTAGGGTTTACTAGGGAGGGTTTCTGGGAGCATAAAGCGGTGATGGAGGCTGTATAAGGTTGTTTAAAAAGGGTGCAAACCCTCAGATTAGGGTTTTGCCCAGTCAGAGCCTACTCGTCGAGTCCATCGGTATGGCATTAGAACTGCTCGGAGAAGTTCGATATTGAAGGTATACAGTTCGATAGATCGATATTGAAGTGAGATATTCAATCCTCTTTCTATTTCATGGTATTTCACCGCCTTTCATGCGGACCCGACTCGACGAGTTCATCACTTAAATCCTGCGTCTCATCCCGCTTCTACTAGGCGAGTTGGTCCTTCAACTCGCCGAGTCCAAGGCCAAAAATGCAAAAATACTTAAATAAATTACATACCAGGAACCAGGTGCTACAAATCTCCCCCACTTATTTTAGAGTTCGTCCTCGAAGTCTGCTGCTCATTCTTGGAACAGCTCTGGGTAATGCTCCATTATCTCCTCTACCGGCTCCCAAGTCCATTCCGAGCCCTTACGGTGCTGCCATTGCACCTTCACGATCTCTGCTTTCTTGTTCCTCAGATCCTTCGACTTCCGGTCGAGGATCGCCACAAGTCACTCAATGTAATTTAGGTTGTCATCGACCTGAATATCCTCTAAGGGTACCACTGCTGAGTCGTCTACCAGGGACTTCCGCAGCTAGGAGACGTGGAAAGTGTTGTGATCTGGCTGAGTTCGGCTAGCAGATCCAACATGTACGCCACCTTGCCCACCCGGGCTAAGACCCTGAACGGTCCAATGTACCTGAGGCCCAACTTGCCCTGCTTCCTGAATCGGATGACGCCCTTCCATGGCGACAACTTCAGGAGAACCATATCCCCGACCTGGAACTCCAGGTCTGATCGGTGCTTACTCCTCTCTGCCGTCTTGAGCACCACTTCGGTGCTCCCCATGACCCTCTGGCCAACCTCACCCCAACATATCGGGGTTCCGCACTTCCTCCCGTATAACATCTCGAAGGGAGGGCGGGTAATACTCCCATGATAGCTATTATTATATGAAAACTCCGCCAACGGAAGGTAGGTATCCCAACTACCTCCAAAGTCTAAAATGCACGCTCGCAGCATACCCTCCAGAGTCTGGATGGTCCGCTTGCTCTGGCCATCCTTCTGCGGGTAAAAGGCGGTGCTGAAATGCAGATGAGTACCCAACTCGTCATGAAACTTCTTCCAAAACCTGGAAGTGGACCGTACATCCCTGTCGGAAATCACCGAAACTGGCACCCCGTGCTGCGACACCACCTCCCTGATATAGATGTCGACCAACTTCTCGGCCGAGATACTCTCTCCTAAATCAGAATAAAATGGGCGCTCTTGGCCAATCGATCGACGATGACTCATATCGAATCCACTCCCCGCGCAGTCCTAGGAAGCTTTGTGATAAAATCCATCGTAATGTCTTCCCATTTCCAGAGCGGGATATCCAACGGCTGCATCTTTCCGTGTGGCCTCTGATGCTCGGCCTTGACCTACCTACAGGTCAAGCACCGCTCCACGTACCATGCTACATCCCGCTTCATATAGGGCCACCAATAGTCCAGACGAAGATCCCTATACATCTTCGTCGCCCTGGGATGAATGGAGAATCAAGATTTGTGCGCCTCCTCCATCAGAACCTGGTGCACACCCACGTGGTACGGTACCCACACCCTACGGTGTAGTGTCAGTATTCCTCGGATTTCATACTCGAAGGAGGAAACCTGCCCCACAATCCGCTCGCTCTTCCGATGTTCCTCCTTCATGGCCTCCTGCTGGGCCTACCGAATTCGCTCCAACAGCGGAGTCACCACTGTCATCCTCAGACAGATATCCCTGATTGGCGCTGCCCTGCGGCTAAGCGCGTCGGCCACCACATTGGCCTTCCCCGGGTGGTAAAGGATCTCACAATCTTAATCCTTCACCACATCCAACCACCGAAGCTGCCTCATGTTTAGATTCGGCTGATCCATGAGGTACCTCAAACTCTTGTGGTCCGTGTAGATGGTACAACGGCCCCCATAGAGGTAATGACGCCCAATCTTGAGGGCGAACACAACAACCCCCATCTCCAAATCATACATCGGGTAGTTCTCCTTGTGAGGCTTCAGCTGCCTTGAAGCGTAAGCAATAACATGTCCCCTCTGCATCAATACCGCGCCCAAACCCGAGATGGACACATCACAGTACACAAAAAAATCCTCCATGCCCTCTGGCAGGGCTAAGATTGGCGCCTCGCACAACCTCTGCCTTAAAGTCTTGAATGCAGCCTACTGCTCAAACCCCAACGAAAGACCACGACCTTCCTCGTTAGCATGGTCAAGGGTACGACTATCTTGGAGAAATCCTAGACGAATCTCCAATAGTAGCCGGCTAATCCTAGGAAACTCTGAATCTCAGATGGAGACCTCAGAACCTCCCATCTCATCACGGCCTCCACTTTGGCCGGATCTACCAAAATCCCGTTATGGTTGACAAGGTGCCCAAGAAACTACACCTCGCGTAACCAGAACTCACACTCGGAGAATTTAGCATACAAGTTCTCCCTTCTCAAAGTTTCCAGTACCTCTCGCTGATGCTCCTCGTCCTCCTCCTGCGTCTTGGAATAAACCAAGATGTCATCGATGAAAACTGTCACAGACCGATCCAACATCGGTCTGCACATGCGGTTCATGATATCCATGAACGCGACAGGAGCATTGGTGAGCCCGAAAGGCATCACCACAAACTCATAGTGGCCATAGCGCGTCCGGAACGTAGTCTTTTGTACATCCTCCTCTCTGACCCTCATCTGATGATATCCTGAATGCAGATCAATCTTGGAGAACCAAGATGCTCCCTGTAGCTGGTCAAAGTGGTCATCAATCCCCGGGAGTGGGTAATGGTTCTTCACCGTTACCTTATTCAGCTCCCGATAATCTATACACATCCGATGCGACCCGTCCTTCCTCTTCACAAACAGAATCGGGGCTCCCCAGGGAGATCTACTCGTCCTAATGAATCCCTTGTCTAACATCTCCTGCAGCTGTGTAGACAACTCCTGCATCTTAGGAGGAGCCAACCGATACGACGCTTTGGCTATCGGAGCCACACCAGGGACTAGGTCAATCCTGAACTCCACCTATCGCTCCAAAGCTATCCCATGAAGCTCCTCTGGGAACACATCCGCGTAGTCTCGCACCATCGGAACGTTGCTCACCGTCGCCTTACCCGCCTCCCGAGTATCCATGACATAAGCGACATATCCTGCGCAACCCTACTGAAGGTAACGCCTTGCCCTTGCTGCTGAACATAAAGTTGGCCCTCGTTGTGGCCTCTCGCCCTGAATCACTAACGCTCCCCCTCTTGGGGTCTTGACTTACACCAACTGATGTGTATAATCTATGATTGCCCTATTGGGGCTCAACCAATCCATGCCTATAATCACCTTGTTCCGTCTCAACGGAATAGGAACCAGGTCGACCAGGTAACGCTCCTCGAATAATCTCAAAACACAATCTCGAAAGACCTCAGATGCTCGCACTGACCGGTCATCCGCAATCTCGACCTCTAGAGGGCAATCCAACATGCCCGAATACTCAGGAAACTTCTTGCTAAGCGCAAGAGAGACAAATGATCAGGTAGCACCCGAATCAAACAATACCTGAACTGGGATACCGTTTACATGGAACGATCCTAAACAAAGCACATACATCACATATCAAGATCACAACATCATATCATAAAAGCATAATCAAGAAGTCATACCCATCACCACATCGGGTGCAGCGCGTGCCTCCTCGGTAGTCAACTGGAAGGCCCGGCTCCTCACCACTGGAGCCTCAGCCTTGGCCTGCCGACCATCAAAAATCTGCAGGGTCACTGGAGCTGGCGCCTTTACTGGCGTTGCTGCAGCTGCTGTCAACTGGGGGGCAGTTGGCCTTCTTGTGTCCCCTCTGGTTGCAGTGAAAACACAGTAACTCAAATGTCTGAATAACCGGTGTTGGGGCAGTACAATCCCTGCTGAAGTGCCCCGTCTTGCCGCACTTGTAGTAGCCCGATGATCCCAATCTATACACCCCCTCATGTTGCCTGCCGTATTTCCTGCAGCAGCCTGGTCCTGACTGGCATTTCGGCCTACCATCTGATCCCTTAGGCTTCTTCCCTGAAGCCCCAGTCGTCTGCCCCTCCTCTACCTTCCTCTTCCGGACATGCTCCAGGTCGATCTCCATCTCCCTTGCCCTGGAAATCATGGACTTCAGGGTAGGGCAAGCTGAAAAACTAACTTGCTCCCGAATGTCGGATCGCAACATGTCTTGATAGCGGGTCCTCCTCATATCCTCATCTCCCGCATACTGGGGCACCAGCAATGCCCTCTCCCGGAACATGGTTGTGATCTCCGCCACAATCTCCGTAGTCTGTCTCATGTCAAAAAACTCTCTGGCCAGCTGCTGAAGCTCTACAGTTGGCGCAAACTCCACCCTGAATCTGGTCACAAAGTCTGACCAGGTTATAGCCTCCACAGCCGAGGCTCCCAATGAGTCACCAACAGACTCCCACTAATCTCTAGCTCTGTCTCTCAAGCATCCTGCTGCATACCTCACCTTCGACCCCTCCGGGTAGAAGCTAGTCAACTGTGCAGACTCAATGTCTGCAATCCATCGTCTGGCAGCAATGGGGTCCTTCGCCCCATGGAAATCCGGTGCACCACTTCCCCTGAAGTCCTTAAAGGACAATGTGCGGGATCCTGACTGGCTGGTCACCATGTCACTCCTGAACGCCCTAAGGTGATCCTCCATCAACTCAACAATCCCTTCCTTGATCGACCCAAAGATGACTGGGGTCGCATCAAGGATGCCTCTAGTGATCTCAGACGCGATGAACTCGCGTAGACTCTCATCCAATGGTTCGGAATGGATAAACTTCAACTCATATGGCTTGTTCTACTACTTGTTGAGTCATACACAAAGGCATTTTAGAACATTGAGTTACCGAATGCATTTTTGTGCAATCAATGTACAACCAACTCATAGTAACAACTTATATCTCTAGATTTGAAGAATATAAGATACTATCGTCTCATGATCACTCGTGATAAAATCCATGAAGTGATTCAAATGACCACGGGTTGAATCCAATACTCAGAACTTATGAGCACTCTTGAGTGTTGTAGCACAACTTTGTCCACCAACTTGGACCTCTACAAGCCAACCCATGAAAATCTTGATTCATAGCTACTTCCAACATATGACCGACTATGGATGGTTTGAATAACTTAGTCATTCCGGAAGAATAATCTAGTTATAATGGAAGTCAAAACATGCAAAGTGAAACATAAGAATAAATGAATCTAATATGGTATCAAAACCTATGAATATAAATAAAACACTTTCTATTTATCACCATACTGATTACTCATTATTCATTGTTTCGGTTTTATCAACTTTATACTTGAAGTAAAACACTAGGTGTCCCATGATCCAAGCATGTACACTATGTTTTCTAACAATAACTTTGCCATACACCAAGTATGAACTCTATGTTTATCTATGATCCTTTTCTTTGTGAACTATATCAATTGAACATAATTTGAATGATTCTCTTTTCACACTCCCAAATCCTTGTCTTAAATGTAAGAATTCCAAATTCCTATCATTTATCGAAATATGTTTAGATTTTAAACTTATATGCACTATTCCTCTTGTAATAATTATGCACAAAGCCACAAAGACTTGGAAACAATCATTACAGAGTATCCCAATGGAAAGCAATTCCACGGAAACGATGTCTCAAATTCAAAGCGCATTGCTTTGAACATGATTCTTGCATTAAGTTTCTTTAACCTTACACAGATTCTTTCCACCTATGAAGACAACTCTATATTCCCATTTTGACTACCACTTCTGAACAAGAGTTGCCTCTTTTCAGACTATGTTAATATGGTCCTTCCAATATTAACAGTGTACTTCCAACTGTCCCTGAGCAACCAATCTTTGGTAAACCTTAGATTGTCCTCGACAATTGCTTAATCACTTTAGTCATATCTAATTCTAGACCTTTTCCTCTTAATGCCCCAAGACATTTGGAAAAATTAGAAACGATAAACATTATAGCACATGTAATCGATATTGTACCCAAAGCAAATGGGACACGATTCATGATGTCTCACATAACGACATGATTCTAGACCAGTCTTTTGCTACAATATTTTTATTTGCTATGTTTCCAAAATTTGACTACGAAGAGGGTGATGGGTTTTGAGCATTCTAACACTTCCTAAGTGTACATGCAACCCTAATAACCTTGGATCTATGTTTGTCTAATTATCATGCAAAGTTGAATTCCAAGGTTATATTCTTATCTAGCATACATGGGGAACAACTTTTAACTTGAATGTAAGATAGAATAGCTTACCTTGTTGTTGCTTATGTTCCTTGAAACCTTGTGAGCCTAACACCCCAAGTGTGATGCCTCAAATGCTTCACACAACACCAAATGCTCTTGGAAAGACTTTTGAGAGAATACACACTTCTTTAAAATAGGCCTAGCCCTCTTGTTTCACATGTGTAGCCGATTTTGGTGGAGAATGGGACTCTTATATAGTGTTGACACATCTAGGGTTATACCATGTAAACCCTAATGTGTCATGACTCTTCATTTCCATGACCCATGGGTTTGTAACTCCCATGGAGCATCCTATGGGTAGAACCCAACTTGATAATCCATGGAGCCTCTTAGTCCACTATGCAAGATATGGATGATTTACATAATCAACCCATATATTTAATTAGTTATCTTTTGATCACTTAATTAATTCTAAATTAATTCTTGATCAAACTAATCAAATAATATTATTAATATATTAGAACTTATAATATATTAATAATCTCCAAGTGTTATTTCTCTCATTTAGTCTATCCAATTGCATGGTGCCATGCAACCCAAATGGACCATGCCGGGTCGGGTCAAGTACTTACCAGAAATAGTTATGGACTTAGACACCTTATCCAACAGAGGGATGTTGTAATCATAATCGAATTTTGAGGACGCAATAAATATAATTTTCTTAAGTTGAACCAATCCAACATGAAATTCATATATATATTTTTGACTAAAGGTGACTAAAATCTCAATATAAGCTCTTTAGAATGATTATAAACTAAATCTAAGCTTTTTAGAATTGAAATGAAGTATAATTTCCTCTCCCTTAATTATAGCAAAATAGCTTTTTCAACCCCTGCAACCTCGCAAATTGAAACTTTTGTTTTCTATAATTAACATTGCTAACTTGCAATACTTATCATAATTATCATGCTCCCACTAACATGATGATTATTAGCATAACACTTAAGCTCCCACTAGCTTTGACATGTATCCAGAAAACAGTTGGACCTCTAGAAGTCAATACTTTATTAACATTCTTACTAAATTTCAGATTTCTGGTACTAGATTACTTTGATAAGGCTTTATCAAAATTATACACCTTATCTTAGATAGCTCACAGGTGTGTCTAAACAATTTCAGAACTATGAAAAGGGATGCTGTAATCATAGTCTCAATTGTTTAGACCTTTGCCATTTCTCATAAGTCCATGTTAGTGTGTCGGTTAACTATGCATGCTCCACTAACGACTTTGAGAACTACAAATATCACAATTGCTATCTACTTAAAATCTACTTTGTGAAAGAATTTCCTCACCATCAATTTCATGAATCGGAGAGAAACCTTATGCCACTTAGATTTTATGGTGTATGTGTTCTTATCCATGTGAATTTGTCAAACCATAATCATAAGACTAGGTTAGTGACAAATCCTAACTCATATGGATTGAAGTTGTGCAATCTTAACCTCTGGCCACCTGGCAGCACAAGGGCCTGCCATTGCTTCCAAGTAGTTATGCAAACAGTTGAGAACATGTAGAACTCAAATATATATATATATATATATATATATATATATATATATATATATATATATATATATATATATATAGCCAACTTAACTGGAATGGGCACAAAATGTCAACACGATAGGTTATAAACCTCTAGTTGTGTGCTAGTGATGAAATACAGGTTTTATTCTTGATTACTTCTTGAAACCCTTTCAGGATCTTTTAGATTCCCACTGTCTCCTTGACCTATAAGACTTTCTTGCCAAATATTCAAGAGATAGTGTGGATTCTAATCAAGACAAACACTTCAAACAATTGGCCTAAGTTGGTCTCTGTTTTATCCAAAACATCACAACTTACCAAATTCAAATGTACAAGAGTAGAAAACCTTTTACTCTTACATTTCACTAGTGTTATTAAACCTTCTTTAAGATGTGTCACTCAAGTTACATTTGTGGTGGGCTTGATCAGTGCACAAGAATGTGTACTCGATCCCTTAGTCCTTTACTTGACTCACACATCCATGTGAATAAGTAATTAGTCTTAATTTTCCAATGCTTGAATGTTCTCATTCATCATGCTATACAACTTGCATGATTCCAAGTTTCTATCCAACTGAAACTTGGGTGATGATAATCTTTCCTTATTTGGAAAATTTAGACACTACCACAAATGAAAGAATCAAATTCATATTTCCACTCTTGCTATTAATGGAATCATATAAGCAACAATTTTTTTCCTTTTCACAAATGCCATTTTAAGGATATTTTAAAATAAATAAAATCAAATTTATTTTTCTTTTATTTTAAAAACTTTGCGGAAAAACTATCCTTACAGTGCAAAAGCACATGCAAAACTTTATTGTTATCTATTCCTAAGCAATATATTAACAGCTCAAAATTCTGATCACAGAACCATGCGATCGAGATCCATCTTCGCGATCAGAATCAGCATATACTTCCTTTAAGTTTCTTCATTTTTCTTTGATTCTTAAAACATCAACATGTGACCCTGTTACATCATGTAACAAGAATCTCATAACAGAAACTTAACAAAGTTAGATAGTGGACTTTACCTGAAGTAGAGTCAATCTTCTTGACTTGATCAGCCTTATGATCTTTTAGGTAAATAGGCTGCTTCACAATCAATGCCCCTTCCTTTGGCAAGAGAAACACAGAGACTCTTTGGGAATGGTACATGGGACTATCGCAGACTTAGCCTTTCTCTTTACCATTTGGTCAACCTAGTTGACTCTGGTCAATCCCTTTCTTTGGGAAGAGAAAGCTTTTCTAGATATCCAATGTTACCATTGTCAATGTCCATAAAGTTTTAGGAAGTTGATCTTAGCAAATAGATAAGATCATTAAGGGTCTTGTCATAGTCTGTGTCATAGGAGTCCCAAAGGAACTCACTATGTGAGTTAGAAAGTGATTGAACCACCAAATTTCTCAAGACTTTGACACTCAACTCTCCCCGCTTGTCAATATGTGACTTCATCTCCAAGATGTGATCAAACCTAGACCTTGCCTTTCCAATAGGGCCTGAGTGACCTTGAACTTGTGGGTTAAGGAGAATAATTGGAGGAGGTGGAGGAAGTGAAGTTCCAAGAGATTTGGGAGGATCATAGATGTCTGAACTAGACATCTTTTGGGTGATATTCAAGATATTTGATCTAAAGTCCTTAATATAACACCCAATATGAAATATTAAGGCTAGGATCCAACACAATATTTTATAACTTTGAAGAAGGATGTCGTAATCTGTGACAACCGTCAAAATTCGTGTCGGTTCTAGATTTGACTAAACTTAGTTGCACGTAGGCACGACACATACTAGACTTAGTAACTAGAATCTAAGTTATATCCTATTAGGATCTTGGAAACAATTAGAAACAATGGATAATGTACTTAGATTTCACATTAATATGTGAATTCTACAACTACTTAACTGTAGAGGCTATCCATATTCAGGTCACTCTTTGACTTGAACACAATTTCATTAATCATATACACCCATCTTGCACTTGACCTAGTAGTATAAATTAGGTTATAGTCTCATAGAAACTTAAGTCAAAGTTGAAAACTAGGACTAGTATACTTGATTTCCTCAATTTCGCTTGAATCTCGAAACCGCTACATAGAAATGCCAATAAGCCAATAAAATAAGTTATAAACATTATTATAAGTATAAAGGAGTTATAATACCATAAGATAAATTTAAGTCTCAAAGATTCTATTGATTTCGATATCCAAAGATTTACAAACTCTCAAAAACCCTAAATGCCCTAAAAACCTAAATTTATGAAATTTAACCTTAAAAATTCTATAAAAATAGTTATGAACCTCATGATATGATCTTATAATAATTAAAATTATAAAAATGCATTCATGGAAACTAAAATTTAACTCATTAACATTTACCCTTAATTTATAAATCAAAAATTAAGGTTTTATGAATAAAAACTTGATTTTAGTGCACATTTTATATAAAAATTGAGATATTTTATAAAAGAACTTAAATTTTATAAAAGAAAATGAATGAGAAATTGGTATTATACTAAAAAATTCGGACCCCTCTCTCCCCATATCTCTCTCACGCTCTCATTCTCCAACACACACACACATCTCTCTTCTTTCTCTCTCTAGAAAACTCTCTCTACCTTCTCTCTAAATTTTTCTCCAAACACCACTCCATTCTCTCTTCCTCCCTCTAAGAACCACGAAATTTTCCAGAAAACAAACCCAAGAACACTCCTCAAACTCGAAATCTTCATCATCTTGTGGTGTTCTTGAAAGTAAAATCGATTTCTACTTCACTTTTCCTTCAAGTTTTGCTATTTTTCTTACACTTCTACTTCTTCATCTTCTTCAAACTTGTTTTCTTTTTTATTAAATGGTTTTTATAACATCATGGATGTGTTCTAACACCATGCATGTATGATAAACAAGGTTGCATGTTCATGATCTTAGAGCAAAAATCGATTTTAAGGACTAAAACATCAAACTCAAGTTAAGAGTTTTTGAGAAACAAAATTTTGTTCATAAATACATGTATACATTTTGATAAGTTTTAATCTTTTGATCTCTGGAAACATGACTAAAATATGAGTTTATCATGATATATTTAAAATATTTCAAAATATTTACTCAAGGAAATGATGAAAACTCACTTTTCTAACCAATCATCATGCATGCAATCTGCCAGATTTCTTTACCTGACTTTAAACTATCATATCTCACTCATTTCTTAACCAAAATTCGTGATTTTTTTTCTTAAATATAATATTTTGAGTTAGATTTCAAACCCATCTGACCTCACTGGAAAATTCCAATATTTCGATTTTTAACAATTTTTATAAAACTATTGCTCAAACAGCACTTTCCTTATGAACATTTGTTTTGTGTTGCATGTTCAAAGGACTTATTCATCACTAAAAACCATTCAAAAATTATTTTGAACTCTTAACATCATTTACTAAGAGGTACAAAAAGATCTTGATTTAAAAGTCTTTGGAACATGTTGCAAAAATTCTCAAAGTAACATCAATAATCTTTACCAAAATTACAAGAACCAAGTTTTCTCTATAATTTATTGAGCCTTTAGGCATGTTTTTCGACATAAAAAATAAGCAAAAAAATTTCATTGTTATTAAATTGTATGAAGATGTGTTCTGGAAATTTTCAGCTCAATATATATTTTCTTTATTTTTACATGAAAATAATAAGAAAACAGAGTGTTATATCATATAAAATAATTAAACTAGTAAATAAATTCTAGAAAAATTCTTGGATGATCCTTTAAGTTAACAAACATCTCCCATTACGTTTCATCCATTTTTGTTACTTTTTAATATGGTTTTGAATTTTCTTTTTGTTTAGCACTAATAAATCATAAAACCATATTAGGGAATATAAAAATGGTATCTAATAATTTTCGAAGCTTATACTCTCCGTGTAAGATTTAGAAAAATATTTTCAGAATTTTTCATAATGTATTCCTATTTTTCTCCGATTTTTGGATTTATAATGGACTAAAAACAGGAAAAATAGTTTTTCTAATCCAAAAATTATGAAAATTTACCAGAACACCTTCTAGTACATTAGGATGCCACATAAACAATTTTATGATTTTTCTCTTCTGTATACTATTTTTCATCTATTTTCCCAAGATTAAATACACTTAAACCCATTTTTTTTTGAATAAATACACAAAAATCATAAAATTGGGATAAACAGTTTAGAGATTCATTTTTATATTTTTCCTAGCTTAATAAAGACTAATAACAGTTTTACAAAAATTTTGGGCTATTTTGGAAACTATTTTCTATTTATTTCAATTTTTATTGGAATAAATACTCAAAAATCATAAGATTGGGTTAAATAGTTTGGAAATATATTGTTATATTTTTCACAGATTAAGTATGTGTAATAACACTTGTAAAAAAAGTTTGGTGAATTTTTGAAACTGTTACATATTTATTTCTATTTTTATAGATAAATACACTAAAATTAGAAAAATTGTATTAAACTTTTTGAAAACACATATTAATATTTTTCCTAGATTATGTACACTGTAAAATAGTTACAAAAAAATTATAAGAATTTTTCATGACAATTTACTTTTTTTCCATGATTTTATGATTATTCATGGAATTAAATGGTGCAAAATAGTTAGACAAATCAAAAATTCAAGAAAATTTATCTTAAGGTCTTTGACTTCAATTAAAACTAAAATGCAAAGTTTGGGAAAGTTTAGAACTAAATTGATTTAGTTTTGAATATTTAATCATTGGAACACCTCTAAAATGATAAATATTAGCATTTCAATAATGGGAAATTTCCACTTAAATTGTTATATAACAATTGATTCATTGAAATTTAATTTTCATAGAAAAATGTTTGTAAATTATCAATATTAAATTTTGACATACTATTGGCATAATTCTATTATAGTAGTAAAATCTACTAGTGTTAGATTTCGATTAGAGACTTACTAGCGAATACCATTATTGTAGGAATTAATTGCGATATGAGTAGAGCGTAGTCAAGGCACCATTTGCATCATCTCAATGCATATTGTGAGTATTCATGCACTCCCTTATTTTCAGTTTTTATGTTTTGGGGTGGAAAAGCATGTCCCGAAAAACTATTATTTGAATGTTGTAATTAAATTGATTTGTATCAAACATGATTGCTATTTTATTGCTATATCTCTCTATGTATGTCTATGCAACATGGTACATGAGAACTTATCGTATTAAGGCCCTTCCTTTATCTCTAACCATTAACTATCTGAGCCAATGGTCATTATGGATAACGCTATTAGGAATTGACAACTCCTCACTCGCCCTATTGTTGGAGTGCATGATACCATATTCATATATGGAACGATAAGCATAGATCTTGATAGGGATTCAGTCATAGGTTTGGTTGAGAACTCATTGTTTGCTCATACACATACAAACTTGTTATTTATTATGGCAATAAGCTTGTTTATCAAATATAGCAATCAACTTTGTTTCTCGTTATAGCAATGAACTTTGTTTCTCATTAGAGCAATAAACTTTGTATCTCATTATAACAACGAACTTTTGTTACTAAATACTTATTTACTTGTTTTAGCAACAAACTTGGTTGCTTCTTATAGTAACAAACTTGTTTGCTCCTTGTAGCAATGAAACTTGTTTACTTATTTTAGTATCAAACTTTATTTCCCATGAGGATATGAACGTTGCATCTCTTTTGGGCAACATACTTTATTTCTCATGATGACAATGAACTTTGTTTACAAAAACTTATTTACTTATTTTAGCAATGAACATTTGTTTATGGAAACTGTTATAAATATTCAGATTATCATGAATTTCAAACTATATTATGTTATAAACTTGTGAGTACTCACCAACTATTTTTATAGTTGACGCTCGTTTTACATGCTTTTTAAGAAAATCATCGAGTAAGTGGCACTTAGGGACACTTCACATTTAGGAGCATTCGCATGTGTTGTATTTCTATTTTCATTGTAATTTCTTTTAAAAGTTTTTCAAACCCATTGTAAATTTGTAATGATTTTTAATACTATGGTTGGTGTTGTATTTTAACTTTTGCTATGAAACCCTTTATACTGCCATGCCTCGTGTTTCCGCTTTAGCGGGGTGTGACATAATCCAAGCTATAGAATATTTAAAGATAGGTGAATGACGATTCACCAATTTCCACCATGAAAACAAAATAATTTAATTAGGTTTTACTTGGATTTGAAACTCCTAGATCTTTTGAGATTCATTGAACTGTTCAATGGCATTTTTCAATCTCGAGTGTGCCCTTCAGGTTTTGTGACTAGGATGCCAAGGATCACAAAACAAGGTGTGTAGTAACCATGCAAATTACTTGGTACCCTTAAGTGTTTACCCCTCAATCGATGTGCCTGTTAACCACACACGCTCCATCGATACTATGATAAACATTAAGTTACCCTTTGCCTACCTTGTTAAATACGAGTTAGTGTGCCGGTTAACCACACACGCTCCACTAATCGACTTAAACAAAGTGCAAAGTGTAATTTCATGGACTAGTACCTTATTCACATTTTCCTAAAGTAACTAAGATTGGGAATTATAAAAACAACTAGTTACTTTATATTTATCATTAATACTTTTAATGAAAGGAGAACTATAGTCCTTGTCCTACCTGTTCGGCTAACGACCCTCCACCAGTTAAGGAAGCGGTGGGTGAGAGTGGACACCCATTAAACTACCATTTCATAGGCAGTAACCTTATACCCCTTGTGAACCGGCTTCATGAATGAGGCCTACTAATGGTAAGACGACTTGCTCTTATACATACATACATATATATATATATATATATATATATATATATATATTATTAACTTATAATATTATAAAGTATAAGTGTTGAATTTTAACTTTTAAAATTCTAAGGGCTTAAATTGGAATTAAAGTATCCATGGGAAAAATTTACAAATTCCAAAACTTGAGGGCAAGTTTTGAAACTATTCAAAACTTTTCATTTCATAACTTATGAGTTTAATGGTTCATTAAAATGAAGACTCTTCATTTTTTATGTAACCTCTTATTATTTAATAACACTTTTAAAGAAGTGACTCTTAAACATCCATAACTTGAGGACAAGTTATGGAGTCATAATACTATTTAATGAAAAAAAAACCTTTCATTTTTATGTAACCTATGACACTTTTATGAGTTTTAAGATTCATAAATGTGACCTTTTATGTAACTTGAGGACAAGTTACAAAAACAAATTTTATGAACTTCCTCTAGATTAATTAGGATTGAAAACAACTAAAACACAGTTTTTTTTCAACTTTGAAAATCAAACATTTGCATGAATATAACAGAAAGCAACCCATGGCTCTGATACCGCTGTTGGGTTTTGAGCATTCTAACACTCCTAAGTGTACATGCAACCCTAAATACCTTGGATCTATGTTTTCTCTATTATACAAGCAAATATTAAATATTCCAAGGTATTATCCTAACTATCATACCAAAGCATTGATACTAGGGTAATAAAATAGATATAATACATACCTTGTTGTTGTTGCTTGACTCCATGAAGCTTGAGAGCCTAGTGCCCCAAGTGTGACACCTCAAATGGTTCACACAACAACATGAACACTTGGAATAACCATGAGAAGAAGAGACTTCAAGCTCAATTTGACCATCCCTCATATGTGTATTACTTGTGTCAATTTCTTTAGCTAAATGGGTCGTTATATAGTGTGCACATTAGGGTTACACCATGTAACCCATGACTTTACCCATTTCTTATGCTCCATGGGTTTTAACCTCCATGGAGTATCCATGGACCACCACATGGGTTAAACCCAACATAAGGAATCTTGGATCATAAGCCCACATATATAAGAATGAATGATTTACACAATCAATCCCCATATATTTAATTAGTCTCTTTTGATCAATAAATTAAGTCCAGATTTATTCTTTATCAATACTAATTAAATAACATAATTTTATATTAATATATTAGAACTTATAATATATTAATATGTCACAATTGTTCTCTTCCCACAAATGGTCTATCCAAATGTCCCGATGCCATGCAACCCAAATGGACCATGCCGAGTCGGGTCAAGTCTTACTAATTATAGTTATGGACTTAGACACTAATCCAACAACATCATGACAACCGCCAGTGATACTGGTACATCTAGAGGGATCACACCCATCACAAGTTCCTTGGTCTTGCGTCAGCCTTCCTCAATTCGAGTACGGATCCTCTGCTTTCGGTAGTACGGGCCCATACTACCTTCCACATCTATCTGTACTTTCCTTAAGGACTGCCTTGACTCCACTAAGTCCTTTGTCCCACTGTCGATCTCTACTACTATCATCCTAGGCTTACCCTAGGGAACCTATGAGTCCACCCAAACCGGTCCTCAGCTGCTAAAGCATTCCTTGTGATGCCAATTAGCCATCACCTAAATACCATCACATTTAACGAGGCTCAGATAATCCTTCAAGTAAAAGACTCGTCCCTACAACGGTTAGACTCAAACGAGAGCTGTGCAATAGGTCCAAATCCAGCATTCTGAGATTATTCAATCCTAATCACATGTGACACGACGTACTCACCTAATGGCTAACTACCATCTTTCAGAGCCCTACAATCATGAAGCAAGCAAAATTCGGACACAAGAAACTTCTCAAGCAACTCTATTCTCCTAACGAGAAATTGTACCAGCATACAATGCTGAGCTCATACTACCAGGCATAACCTAAACAGACTATCCCATTACTGTCTACTCAATACTAGCATGTAATTCTCATAAGCTGAAGCACATAAAGCGGGAACATAAGACATCATTCCTAGATCCTTAGTCTTATTCTAGCATGTTGTTCTACTGAAACTGATAAGCATATTGTAAACTTGTATGGGTACTTTGGGGAATACTTACTTGAGCTCGGCCGGTCGCGCACATCATACACTTTGTTCTTTCCCAAAACTCTTTTATCTTAGCTTTTAAGAAACCATTTTTCTTGTAAAAGTCTTTTAATCCCTCGATTTAAGTCCAGACACTCCCAAGGGTGTGTCTGAATCCCTCAAACTAGGGCTCTGATACCAACTTTAAACGACCCAATTTTCAAGTCCAAAAATTTCATTTTTAATTAATTGACTTGTAAAAACATTTATAAGGAAACGCCATCTCATCATAACTTTTCATAAACCACATCTCATGTCTGAAAACCATTCTAAAAAATAAGAATAATGTCAGAGTACAAATCCCAAGAAACTCTAGTGCGGAAAACCAACATGTGTGTGTATAATGCGCCGCTACCGTGTCAGCTCCTTCCCTTTCGCTGAAGAGGTACCTGAAACCAAAACTGTAAACTTTAAGCACGAAGCTTAGTGATTTCCCCCATCGTACCACATACCATACAATCATATAGTATACATAGTGTCACACAATTCTGGGGTGCCCGACCTACCCGGTACGGCCATTCTGGGGTGCCGACCTACCCATACGGCCATTACCTACCCGTACGGCCATTATGGGGTGCCGACCTACTGGTACGGCCATTCTGGGGTGCCGTCCTACCCATGTCAAGCCATTCTGGGGTGCTGACCTAACCGCCGGTCCTAACAACCGACCCTCGGGGACTATTCCACCCCCTACTGCTACTGTCACATATATCATAACATAAACATACTATCAAACATATCTGGGGTGTCTGAACTACCCTTCGGTCCTAAGAACCGAACCTGCGGACTATTCCCTTCCTACTACCACTATCACATATAACATATCATGACAGTATATAAACATATCATCAGATATTGTCAGACATATTTGGGGTGTGTGACCTACCCTTCGGTCCTAACAACCGAACTCTACTACTATCGCATATAACATATTAGGTAGTAGCAAACCTAGATGATATCACAAAAACAATCATCTAATCATACAACTCCTACTGGTGGGCCGGCATTGTGGCCGTAGACCCACCGCTACTGGCAGGTAACTCACCTTGTACAAGTAGCTACTAATAATCTGTGTGGGAAACCTCTGTCTGCTGCTGCTCCAGAAATCCTCCGGCTACAATCCCCATAGAACACTTAGTCAGAAACTGATATCTACTCTTAGGGTAAAATGACTATTTTACCCCCAACCAAGTCCAAGTCAAATTCAACTTCCAGTTGACCTGAATCGCCGAGTTGGGTTGTCAACTCGTCGAGTCCCTTTCCTTTACTCGCCCTTATCCACGACTCGACTCGTTGAGTTTGGCAACGACTCGACGAGTTCCCCTTCTTTACGAACATCAATGAACCTTCATCCAACTTGCTGAGTCGGATGAACACTCGTCGAGTTCACCTTCATCTGATGAACAAGTCCTGACCTTGACTCGCCTAGTTGTATGAGCAACTCGTCGAGTTCATCTTCAAACATAAGAAGCTTGCCTTGGACTCGCTGAGTCTGTTCTAATACCCGTCGAGTCCCATGAACTCCAGGTCTAAAACTAAGTCCACTATGTTGGGTCACTCTTTCTGTCCTGCTACAACCCTTCTAATAACCCAACTAGGCTCTTTAACCCTCAACAGATATAGGACTCAAAGCCTGGGACTCGTCGAGTCCCAAGAACGGACCCGCTGAGTCAATAACGTCCATGCTCTATTTCCTTGATTTTTGATGTACAACCTTTGACCAAATGATAGATCCAAGCCCCTAAGCTCGATCTAGCACGTAAAGTTTCGAACTTTACGTGCATGCATGGGACTTTTGAGCCAAAAAGGCTCTAAAATGACTCTTATGTTGCATGGGACCTTCCTTGGGTGCAAAAGCAACCCAAATCTGCTTTGTGACTCCTTCCAAGACTTAAATCCGAAGTCTTGACCCCCAACCATGTTTTCAATCATGGTTGGCCACCTCGTTTGGCTTAAAAAGCCCTAAATCTTCCCCAAAAAGGGATCTAACAAATGAACAAGCAAGGTACAAACTTTATACCTTTCAAGGTCTGGAAATGATGCACCAAACTCGAATCCTTCAGTCTCCTCTTGAACCTTCTATGCTCTTCCTTCTTCCTTGAGGTCAAAACCCACAAAATCACTCAAGAGCCTTAGATCTTGCACCAAAACACTTAGGGTTTACTAGGGAGGGTTTCTGGGAGCATAAAGGGGCGATGGAGGCTGTATAAGGTTGCTTAAATAGGGTGCAAACCCTCATATTAGGGTTTTGCCCAGCCAGAGCCTACTCATTGAGTCTGGGACCCGCCTCGACGAGTTCATCACTTAAATCCCGCGTCTCATCCCGCTTCTACTTAGTGAGTTGGTCCTTCAACTCGCCGAGTCCAAGGCCAAAAATGCAAAAATACTTAAATAAATTACATACTAGGAAATAGGTGTTACAGAAGTGTACTAGCTTCCAAACCAGTCACTTTCGATAGTGCTAAACAGTTGGCACAAGCTCTCATTTACCATGGAGTATGCCAAGGCTTTGCAACTGCTGTTCCGGAGCAAACCATAGGAAACAACAACAACAACAACAACAATAATACCAATAACAACAGCAAGAAGAAGTTTTGGAACAAGAGGAAGACTCAATTTTCACAAGAACCTTCCAAGAAGCAACTAATAGTGGCAGTCCATGCCGCTACTACCCCCACTGTTGCTCATGTTACCCATACACTAGCAAAGCACTATGCTGGGAACCTACCAAAGTACAGTAAATGCAATTTCCATCACAACGGAAATTATCGGGAGACGCACTGCAACAACTGCAACAAGAACGGGCACACTGCCCGTTTCTGTAAGGCACCGACACGACCAATCACTCAAGTCCCTGGAGTCGGTGTGGGCCAGGCGTATTATGGGTGCGGTGAGGCTGGACACTACAAGAGAGACTGACCTAAGGCAAGGAATGTTGGCGGCATAGGAAGGGTGTTGGTGTTGAATCATAAAAGTGACCCTCTTGAACTTCAGCTACTGCAGCAGTCAAGCCCCCACAGTCAAGCTCTTTCATCAGCAACCGTATCCGCAATCTCTACCTACCGCAGTCTCTTTACTAGATTACTTTACTTGTCTTTTATAGTAATACCCTCTATTTTCCAGTATGCCTTGCATGGCTACTCTTAGAGATGTAATCTAGTGTACTTCATGAGTCTCTATAAATAGAACTCTTTCCCGTGTATTCAAAAAAATCTACACATCTATTATTCTAAATACATTTATGAAGTTATCTTTCTATCTCTCTTACTCATACTTCTTACTCTCACTTAACCAATTACAATCTCTCCTTGGAGCAAGTCTTTTGTGACTTAATCACTAAGTTTGATCTCACTTATTAACTTGGCTTGAATGCATTCCTCGTTATGAATCATCTTATGTGTATACTTGATATAACAATTGTTGTCATTTCTATTTCTTTACTTTTCCGCAACTAACTCTCTAACCCTCTAACTCTAAATATTATTGTTGAGCTTTTAGATCCTTTGAGATTAACTATTCCTCAATATACTTGTTCTAACATTTGTTCAAGTGTATCTCAAAGTTTTTCTCTCAACAATTGGTATCAGAACCATAGTAGTTGCTTTTTGAAAATCGGAACTCTGATTTTTCGAAGAGCCTTCTATACCACTGAAGCTCATTTTTTATAAAAAAAAACTTCAAAAATATGGCACTATCGTTATCTCTGAATGTTTCCAACAGTGTTGGTGGTTCTAATCGAGCCCCAATACTGGTTGCAAATGAATATCATCACTGGTCACAAAGAATGGAAAGATACTTAAGGAGACATGGTAGAGACGTATGGCGATCCGTAGAAGAAGGACCACATGTCCCAGTCCTTACACCAGTCCAAACTAACGGAGCTACAACCAGACTAGGAGGTGGTCAACCAACTATGAACCGTCCCACCAAGGATGATCTCGATAAAATGGAAAATGATGTTGTTGCTTTTTATGAAATCTCCTGTGGTGTTGCTCCTGGCAACTTCGATATTATCATAAATTTCAAATCAACAAAAGAGATTTGGGATGTTCTCAAGAATCTGTACAAAGGCTCAGAACAAGCACAAGACAAGAAGCTTACAACCGCACTCAATGAGTTCAACAACTTCAAAGCTCATACTGGCGAAAGTTTGGAAGACTCCTTCAAAAGGTTCAACCTGATTGTCACCAAGTTATCCAATGCGGGCACCATCCACAGTAACCATGAAACAAATCTTTAGTTTCTTAATGGTTTGGGAACACATTAGACTACGACTAAAATGATAGTCCAAGGCAATAGAAAGATTCATTCTTTGTCACTTTACAAGCTCTATGGAGAACTGCAAGCACAAGAATCCACCGTACTCAAAGACTGTGCTGACTTCGGAGGACCTCTTGCTCTCATAGCACAAACTTCACATAATCAATCTTACCATCTCTCTTGTATGACACTTCACCGCAGTCATACGAAGCTGATTCAGAGTATGATGATGAAGAAGAATTTTAAAAGGCAATTGCTCTAGTTAGCAAACAATTCAACCGACTGCTACCTTACTCTTTTCGCAAAAACCAACAATTCAACAAACCACCTTTCAATCATAACTTCAACCCACAAAACAATCACTCTCATTATCCTAAAAGTTCTCATCCACCACCGCAATCTCAAAATACTCAACCAAAGGAAGCACCGCAGTCTAATCAAACCACTGACTCCGGTACTCCCTCAGAAGACATGACTGATGTTGTAGTTTGCCATAAATGCAACAAAGAGAATCACTTTGCAAGAGATTGTAAGGCCAATGTAGTAAAAGACAGAGCATTCTACCTTAGAATGGCTCAAGAGTTGGAAGAAAAGGAAAAGGCAAGGGCATACGTAGCGCATGTCAAAAGAGACCATCAAGTTTGGTCATCCGGAGACGAAGATGAAGCCATCAGCGGTGTATAAGGAAAAGGGAAGATTTGCGTGCTGGCAACTACGGCTGATGATGGGTCTACAAAGCTGGACAAGAACTACTGCTACATGGCAAAGGATGGAACTCGAAGCATCATCGAACAGGCTTTGTGCAAGGAGGAACAAGAAGAAGAATGGTTAATCGACAGTGCCTGCTCCTTGCACATGACCGGAAGGTTAGAATACCTTCGCGATTTGAGGCCAATTTGCAAAGGTGGAAATGTTACATTCGACTACAATGCGAATGGAATCATTCGAGGTTACAGTGTACTCACTACGGGGAACTTCTCAATTCAAAAGGTTGCTTATGTAGAAAGCCTTAAACACAATCTCATCAGTGTTGGCCAACTATGTAACGCAGGCCATCGAGTTGAATTTGATGATCAATTCTGTTATGTAATGACAAGTGATAGGAGCACCTGTTTGATCAAGTCTCGATCCGAGGGTACTATGTATCCTCTAGATGTCTCTCTGATCATTGGCAAACCGCAGTTGTGTTTCCTTTCCAAAGCGGTATCCGAAGTCAGCTGGCTATGGCACCGCAAGCTCGCTCATCTCAACTTCAGATACATTAACACTTTGGTCACTGGAGAACTAGTCAGAGGACTCCCTATTCTCAAGTTTAGCAATGATACTCTCTATCCTGCATGTGAATGTGGTAAGCAATCCAAGGCAAGTCATCCCATGGTGATTGACTCTTCAATTTCTGAACCACTTGAGCTCCTGCACATTGATCTCTGCGGTCCATCAACCGTAGCCAGTCTTCATCACAAAAAGTACATACTGGTTATAGTATATAACTTCACACACTTCACATGGGTTTTCTTCCTCAGACTCAAGTCAAACACCGCAAGTTCTCATCAACTTCATCAAAGAAATAGAACTTCAGATCAAGCTGCCAGTAAGACGTATCTGCAATGATAATGGAACTGAGTTCACTAATCATCCTCTCAACAGTTTCTTCGTGTCCAAAGGCATCACTCACAACTTTTCAGCTCCTTATACACCACAACAAAATGGAGTAGTAGAGAGAAGGAGTCGTACACTAGTAGAAGCAGCCAGATCCATGCTCAACTTCGCACACCTTCCTCCCTACAACGGCAAACCAAATGTTCGCTTCTTTCATATATTTGGGTGTAGATGTTTTGTGATCAACAACAGAGATCAGCTTAAAAAATTTGCACCGAAGTCTGATGAAGGCATCTTTCTTGGCTACTCCACGAACAAGGTTGCTTATCGAGTTCTCATCAGACGTACAACGCCAATCATTGAAAGATTTGATGTGAAATTTGATGATTCTCACATCCGCAATGCCCCTCCATCCACTGAAACCACTACAATCATGGAAAGCGATGTTCCTGCCTCTTTCGGTCCTTTAAATCTAGTTGAAGTCAATTATGACGATCTTTTCGTCCCTGTTGAAACTGCGAAACTATCTCTATCCGAAGTAGCATCTCTTAATACTTTCACCTCTCCGGTTGAGGGGGAAAGCTTTACTCTGAATCAAGCAACAACCATCGAGGTTCCAGTACTTGATGCTGCTCAAGTTCCTATCCACAGGGAATCATTACCATCAAATGTGTCTTCGGATTCGGATGATGAACTCATAGAGATCATTGATACAAGAACCGATTCAAGGACTATCACTCTCCCATCCGCAGTCCAGGGGGAACCTTCTAA
Organism: Lactuca sativa; assembly: GCF_002870075.4. Lineage (NCBI taxonomy): Eukaryota > Viridiplantae > Streptophyta > Magnoliopsida > Asterales > Asteraceae > Lactuca > Lactuca sativa. Next base: position 107,263,558 of record NC_056624.2, on the reverse strand, counting down.
GGTTCCAGAGGAACTCCCATCAGCAATCCAGGTGGAACCTCTCCAATCTACTCAAGAAAATTCCATTCTCGTTCCAACAAACCAAGATGATTCCGTAGGATGTTCTCAAATCCAGGGGGAACTGCCCTCTCCAACTGCAGAGTCCTCTGATATTGAAGACATTCCCTCTACCGCAACTACTAATCATCTGATACCTCGTCTACACGTATGGACGAAGGACCACCCACCAGGTCAAATTATTGGCAACCCATCCGCAGGTATCCAGACTTGATCTTCTAAGGACTTATCTGATCATTGTCACTATGTAGCATTTATGTCCTCAGTTGAGCCACGATCGATCAAAGAAGCATTATCAGAACCTGATTGGATATCCGCAATGCAAGAATAACTGGAAGAATTCAAAAGGAACAAGGAATGGCAACTCGTTCCCATACCGCAAGGACACACCATTGTTAGTAGAAGATGGGTGCTCAAGAATAAGTTAGATGAATCTGGTGTGGTCATCAGAACCAAGGCAAGTCTAGTTGCAAAGGGCTACAGTCAACTTGAAGGTGTTGACTATGATGAAACGTATGCTCCGGTGGCGCGAATGGAAGCCATCCGAATCTTCTTAGCGTACGCAGCCCACAAAAACATCAAGGTACACCAAATGGACGTTAAGAGTGCATTTCTCAATGGGGAATTAAAAGAAGAGGTTTATCTTCAGCAACCTCCAGGCTTTGAAAGTATTGAATTCCCTGACCACTGCTACAAGCTTGAAAAGGCAGTTTATGGTCTGAAGCAAGCACCAAGAGCTTGGTATGAGACTCTTTCTGAATTTCTGGTCTCTTCAGGTTACAAAAGAGGAGTGATTGATCCCACCTTATTTCGAAAAGCAAATGGTGACCATTTAATGCTTGTACAAATATATGTGGATGATATCATCTTTGGATCAACTGATCAAGGAATGGTGGATGAATTCGCTAAGCTCGTGACCAACAAATTCCAAATGAGCATGAATAGAGAGATTAATTTCTTTCTAGGTCTTCAAGTGAAACAAATTCAGCAAGGGATATTCATTCATCAAGAGAAATATACCATTGAACTGTTGAAGAAATATTCTATGGACAACTGTTCTTCAGCTAAGGTCCCCATGGCCTTTGGATATAAGATCCCTGCTGATCTCTCAGGCGAATCTGTGGATCACATTACTTATAGAGGTATCATAGGCTCTCTAATGTACCTCACTGCAAGCCAACCTAATATTGTCTTTGCAACTGGTGTATGCGCAAGGTATCAGGCTGACCTAAAGGTGCCACATATGACCACAGCCAAACAAATTCTCCGATACCTGAAAGGAAGCAAATCTCTTGGTCTATGGTACCCTGTAGGCAATGATTTTAGTCTTCAAGCATTTACCGATGCGGATCATGCCGGATGCAAACTTGAGCGAAAAAGCACCTCAGGTGGATGTCAATTTTTGGGAGGAAGACTCATCAGCTGGTCCTCAAGAAAACAAAGTTGTGTATCATTGTCTACCGCAGAAGCCGAATATGTGGCCGCAGCCAACTGTTGTTCTCAAGTCTTATGGATGAAGACACAACTGCTAGACTACGGATACAGAATGCTGTGGATACCAATTTACTGTGACTCTGAAAGTTCCATAGTGATTTCTCATAATCCTATTCAGCACTCCAAGATGAAGCATATTGAACTACGGTATCACTTCATCAAAGACCACATTCTGAAAGGTAACATTGAACTCATCTTTGTTCCTACTCATGAAGAGATCGCTGATGTATTTACAAAGGCACTTGACTCTACCGAACTCAACACTTTCTTACAAATGTTAGGAATGATGAATCCGGACCCTCAATTCTTCTTGAATTGATAGGTACCGCAGACCATCCTTGGTCTCCATTGCGGTCCTAACTGAAAGTAACTTATAATAAATGGTTTTGGTATATCTTATGTACCGCAGTCTATGTACACCAACCATATACTATATTTATCCTTCACTGGTCTTTCTTGCTTGTTATTACTAACTTATTGTACAAGTTCTCTTCTCAGTTTCTTCCACTGCAGTCATATATATACTTATCCGCAATGGAGATGGATCCAACCGCAATGATGTGTCCATCCGCAATCACATTAATTGATTTTCAGACTGTTACATTCTTTTGAAAAACAAAAAACATGGTGTGCTATTTAATGATCCTCCATTAAATAAAAAATTAAATAAAAAATCATTCCTTGAGAAACTGTCTCATTTTCTTTTTCACTAAACCTCATGTCATACCTATTTTAGGTATGATGACAAAAAGAAAGATTTTCCAAATCAAATCCTTTTAATATGTCTTTTCCTATTACCCTAAAATATCACATCCGTTACAACTTCCCCTTTACCCAACGGATTGATCTCACCCTCACCAGACGTGGTATCAAATCTGACATTTCATTAAATGCAAACCCTTTTTGGTAAACCCCAAAGTCAGATTTAATCCCTCTTTTATCAATCTGTGGCTAAGATTAAAGACCTTAATTCAAAAGATAAACCCAAACGTTTTTACCCAAATTCACTTAGGTCAAAAACGTTTCCCGCTCCCTTAAGCCACTATAAAACCCATTTCTTCTTCAGAAAGAAAAGTTTACGCTCTTTAAACTTTGAATCTTCTCTTGCATTCTGCCCTTCTTCCTCAAGGCTTCCTCAAACTCTCAACAATGGTGAAATCCGGTGTTTCCAAGAAACAATCCAAGGCTTCTGGATCAGTGAACCCTACTTGTTCAGACTCTCCCACAATTGCTTCAAGCAACTTCAGAGTCGTGTTTGAAGAACACTCCTTCTACAATGCCCCCACAAAAATAATGATCTAATTTCTAAAGAATCACCCCCTATTTGGCCCCTTCGATGCTTTCACAGACGTTGTCCCGATCACAACCCTTTTCAAATCTGCCTTCTCCACCTATCGCCCTCTCAAAAACCCACAAGAAGTTTATCTCAACCTGATTAACGATTATTTGGTCATTCTGTCCAAAGAAAAGTTTCTTACTGCCATTAACCTTCTGGTTCATCCCTCCATCAAGATTTTCACAGTCACACCCCCAAACCAAGGATGGCGGAAACGTCCGGGGGTGGAGGACTTCATGTACAGTATCACAACAACGTGTATAATAGTGCTCAAAGTAAATACAACCATCATAAATATAATTGAAAAAGTTACACCAAAGTATATGTTCACATGTTTCAAATCAATTACATTATGATGACAAAAGTAAATTGTTGACGGTTTAACGTCCCATCCGCAAGGCGCTGAAGTTTTTCCTGTTTTACTGATTTCCTGAGAATACAAGTAGTTTTGAAAGAGTGTCAACAATTAAGTTGGTGAGTTCATAAGAGTTTTGTTTGAAGTAGAAACCGTTTTCCTTGTAAAATCAATAGAGTTTGATTTCCAGAAAATCCAATATTTTCTTAGTTAAGTGTAAACAGAAAATTCCTATATGATGTGTTAATGAACCCTAAATTGACCCGTAGATTTCCCCTATAATCGTCCAGCGTATATAAGTTATATAAGATTTAAGTTAGATAAAACGTTGAATATAGTGGGTCTGCCCTAGGTCCACAACCCAACGAGGAACAGGAGATGAGGCGGGCACCACCAATTCTAAGCCAATCCAGACTAAATTCTTGTATGACTCAAGCATATACGCTCAACGATTATAGTTGAAGTCTAACAATGCGAAAATTTAATGTGGACTTAAATCCAAAAACCGGAACCAAACCCTAGTGTAGTGTATGAAATAGTAATAGTGACTGTGAACATAAACTATACATATCATAGTTCATCGGATAGTGATAGTGACTAGTGAACATGAACTATGCATATTATAGTTTACCAAAAGTGGTGGTGATGGTGAATATAACCTATACATATCATAGTTCATCAAATAGTGATAGTGACTAGTGAACATGAACTATGCATATTATAGTTTACCAAAAGTGGTGGTGATGGTGAATTCCTTTCTTGTAATTAAGTTCATAGGGTAGATGAAACATAAACTATACCTATTATAGTTTATCACTTTGTTTGTAATATATATATATGCCATAGCTATACCGATTATAACTAGCGTGTTCGTTTGTGGGGGTATAATGGCTTAACTATACTTATTATAGTTTATCATAATTATCCATAGTGGTAATAACTCTTTTGTATGTGTAAAACCTTTAATCATGTGTTTGTTATGTAAAATAACCCTAAACTATACCTATTATAGTTTATTAATTATTTGTGTGGGTAGTGAGCATACGCCTTACTTGTCATAATTTACCAATGTTTATATTTTAATGGATATAGCCTTGTAATATCATTTATATATTTACCATACTTGTGGAAGTATAAATCCATTTGTTTTCTGATGTATGTCTATATAAGAATACAAAATTGTCATATATTGCAACAACACATAATCACATAATGATGTATACCTTGCTCAACATGTTACAAGGTGAAATGAAATTTATAGTGTTTTTCTGTTAATAATATTTTCTGTAACTGTTATTGGAAAAATTGTAGAAAAATCATAAAATGTCCAAATCAAGTTCTGTAACTTCTGAGAGTTTGTAAAATGAGTCTAGTTTGTTCATAATTTTTATTATAATTTTTTAATGACTTCTTACTTGTGTGAAAAAGTCCATAATCACAGACTGGTCCAGATTGATGTTTGAAATGATAGGCAGTTTTGTAAAAATCACCATAAATTGTAGAAAAATCGTATGGAGATGTGAAAGTAGTCATTTTTAAAGCTAAGAAGTGAAACTACATGCACCTAAAACAGTTTTGAAAACTAAAATGTTTAAGTTGTCCAAAACAGTCCGTGAATGGGGTTGAACTTTTCTGATGAAGGCTGTTAGAAAAGTTTAGTTATGTTCTTGGTGTTTTAACTTGTACCCCCCCCCCCCTCCCCTAAAAACTTGAGAAAACATGAAAATGTAGGGGTATGAACTCACCTTAAGTGTTTTCAGTAGATGATTGTTGAAGAATGGAGGTATTTAACTCAAGAACACTTGGAGATGCCTTGAAGATTTTTGAAAATCTAGCATCATAGTTATGGAGTTTGTATAAGCTATCAATGATTTGAGTAGAATGAAGTGTAAAAATTACAAGGAGGATAAATTACACTTACCAAGAGTGGAAGAACACGATGATCAGCCTTGGGATCTTGAATTAGAGAGAAAAGTTGGAGTTGGATCTTTGGTGGAATGAGAGTGATTGAAAGAAAATGAGGAGAGAGGTTGAGTGACCAACCCTAAAAACGTGGGGATGGCTTGTGAGAGGGGGAAAAAGTACAAGGAAGTGACAAGGTATGGTGGGGAGGAGTGTGGGTTAATCATGGAGTGGGTATGGGGTTGTTTGTGTCATAAAATAAGGTAAAGTCAACACTCTACCTTTGTACTTTACCTACTCTCTTTTGGATAAGGTTTTATCCTTAAAATGTGATTAAATCATTAATTTAGGGGTCTTATATGTTAAAATAAAGTTTTGGGTGAAAATCCTGTGTTAAAACAATTAAAAACGGGCATAAAACGCGAATTTAATCGAAAACCGGGAGAAAAAGGCTTCCCAGCGAGGCCTCTCGGTCCTAGGCCGAGGTTCGGTCAGGATGGTGCTGATTCGGAAGTGAGAGGCTGAGCCAGAAGAAGGAACGAGGGCGATGGGCTCGGTCCGAAGGTCAGAAGCGAAGGTTAGAAGGGAAGGTTCGGTAGCCATTAGAAGAGAAGAGGTCAAAATCGAAGGGTGCCGAACGTTCGGGTTCGGTTGAGCAGCCTTCGGCTCAGAAGGGTTCGGTTCCTAAGAGGGGTTTCGGTTCCTAAGAGGGGTTCGGTTTCGGTTCCTAAGAGGGGTTTCGGTTCCTTAGGTCCGTTTTTCGCGTAGACTTCCGTTTTTGGGCTGTTTTCGCCAAATTCGAGGGTCAGGATGCCCTGAGTGATTATAAAGAGTTGGGAGAGATTTCGAGAGAGATTCCACATACTGAGAGAGATTTGGGAGAGATTTGACATACTTGGAGAGATTTCACATACAAAGAGATATTTGGGAGAGATTTCACATTCTTAGAGAGATTTGGCAGAGATTTGACATTCTTGGAGAGATTTCTCATTCAGAGAGAGATTTGGGAGAGATTTCACATACAAAGAGATATTTGGGAGAGATTTCACATACTTAGAGAGATTTGGGAGAGATTTGACATTCTTGGAGAGATTTCACATACAGAGAGATATTTGGGAGAGATTTCATATACTTAGAGAGATTTGGGAGAGATTTGACATTCTTGGAGAGATTTCACATACAGAGAGATATTTGGAAGAGATTTCACATACTTAGAGAGATTTGGGAGAGATTTGACATTCTTGGAGAGATTTCACATACAGAGAGATATTTGGGAGAGATTTCACATACTTAGAGAGATTTGGGAGAGATTTCACATACTTAGAGAGATTTGGGAGAGATTTGACATTCTTGGAGAGATTTCACATACAGAGAGATATTTGGGAGAGATTTCACATACTTAGAGAGATTTGGGAGAGATTTGACATTCTTGGAGAGATTTCTCATACAAAGAGATATAGTGAAAACGATTGAGAGCGGTTTCGTGTGTGATGAATGTGAGTGTCTGGCTTCGCAATGCAAGGTCCGTAAGCCCCGTTAAGCCTTGTTTAAGGATCTTGCATACTCCCGATGAGTATGCAACATTGTTTTATCGGTTTGGCTCGCCACGTACCACAGTTTTAGGTTAAGGAGATCTAGATGTATGTACTTTTTGATTTATGATCTCTCATTAGAATAGAGAGTTGTTTAGAAATTACATAACGTAGACTTTAGTACCTACGGGCAAATTGAGTTGACCGGTTTGACTTGTTGACTTTATTTGACTTTGAATTGACCAGAATTTGACGGTTGTCACATTCACCCCATCCATGGCGGACATTACTTCGGCACTTTATCAAATGGGATATTAGAAAAAGATCAAAGGAATTGGTGAATTCAAGAAGAACCAATTGCCTGAGTTCTGGAAATTCGCGTGCCACTTCGTCATCCGTAGTCTATCCGGCAGAACTAGAGGCACGAATAATATTGGACTCAAACTTTTAGAGTTGGTATGGAGTATCTTCACAGGTCACGATGTGAACTACAGACAGATCCTTTGGGATGACTTTCTTCGATACATTCCCAAGTAGAGCCCAAGGGAGAACCCAACCGAACTCACTTTCGCAAGGTTCTGGTCCCTCTGCATTTCAAACCTTCATGCAGACGCAGGGATCAACATGGGCAGTGACATCAACTTTTTCGTCACCAAAGATCTGAAAAGGTACAATCCCTCATCTGATCAATCTATTTTTGGCCCAATTCGAAGACTTCCTATCCACATTCTTTCTACCCTCGGTCTTGAGACTGCTGATGTCTCAGATCACATTGAGGCTATGGAAGGTATTGACCCATACCTTCCTACCCCGCCTCTTCAAAATTCATCCGCAATTATTAACCCTGAAGGCACCGCAGTCCCTTCTTCCACTACTCTCTCCAACATTTCTCAATCCCAAAGATGCAAGCATAAATTCTCTGATCTTCATGGCCCCCGCAACACCAAGAAACAAGGAACTCCTAAAAAGGATGCTTCCAAGCCTTCCAAGCCCTCCAAGAAAAGGAAAACTCCACCAGTAATCACAATTGTCGAACCAAGCAGACATGTCTCCAGCAGTGACTCTGATGAGGATGATCAACCCATTGCAATCCTCAAGAAACGCAAAACTGATCCCACTCGCCATATGCGTGACCGGACTGATACCTCAACCTCTCAACAGGCTCCGGTTGTCCTTGGGATGGTCGCACATCCATTTGAAACAACCATCTTCTACCAATTATACTCAGAAAGTGAGTCTAATTCACCGCAACGAGGAGACTCCCCCCTAGTTCAATCCCAAGAGGATAATATTGGTTCTCGCCCTAAGGTCTCCACGGCTTCCATACTACATTTCTTTTCAGCTGAGGAGTTGAAATCCATCCTCTTGAACGTAACCCAAACACTTCAAACACTTTCCCAACCGCAGCGCATTTCTTCCGCCCATGCCATAACTGAGCTGAGGCCAAACTTGACTACGGGTGAAGGAGACCAAGGATGCTCAGGAAATCCTACTCCGCTTACCTCTGTAACAGGTGGTTTAGGCACGGTGAGCACAAATGTGCAAGGATCCATGAACCCGAGGGACACTTCGGTGCGCTTTCAAGGAATTGGCAATGGTAAGTCAAATGATTCATGGAGTAAGTATCAACCCTCCAACGAAGCTGAAGCCAAGAAATATGCCATTTTCCGTAGGGCATTCCAAGCACGCAAAGAACAACAAATCAAGCAACAACAGCAGAAGGAACAAGAAATCCAAGCTATGGCTAAGTATTGGGCAGATACAATTAATAATGCCAATACCGTAGCCACTATTCTGAAAGTTCAAGACTGGATGTATGAGATGGTTGAAAATGTCCACAAGACTCATGAAGCAACTACTGATCAAAATGCTTCCAAAGTTCCTCCCACTCCCACTGTCCAAGAATTACAAGACGAAGGACCCGAAATAGAAGTGAGCTCTGCTCCCACCTTCGGTCTTGATGATGATGATCTACAAGAGGTAAACAAACCCTCTCCCTCTGATGATTATTTTATGATGTTTGATGAAGACGAAGAATCCAGTGGCTCTCACCATTCAACTTCAAAGCCCAAAGAGAAGAAGAAAAAAGAAGAAGAATGCAGTCACTTGGAAATAATTTTTGAGCTTACAAGCAAAGGTCGATCAAATCCTTGTTGTGGTCAAGCCAACTCAACCACAACCAGAAGACACCGCCGGACCACAGTCATTAATTGAACATATAGAATGCCTGGAAACTCGTGAGAGATTGGCTGCTAAGCGTAACTCACTCAAGGTTGAAATGGGAATCCAGTCCCTTCACAATAGTCGACAAGCAGATCACAAGGACTTCATGGCTGCTGCGAAACGCCTCATCTCTGAGGTGACCGTAATCAAGAAAGACCTTCAAGTAGCCATTGCAGATCAAGCCTCCCAATCTCAAAAGCTGATTGATGAGACTCACGTTGCCTATGAGTCTACAATCTCAGTCCTTCAAGCTACAATCAACCGTCTTCAGCGATCGTTGACCACAAATTTCCATGGCCCTGAAATCCTTCAACTCACCAAGGAAATTCACCGGCTACTCTTCAAACCCACCATCCCCAACAATCAACAACTGGCATATGCCCTCAAAGCTCAATTTCAAGAAGTTTTTGCAAAAGTTGATAGCCTTCGTCAATGGCTTGAGGAAGCTCCTGGGTTGAATTCCTCAAGAGGAGGAAGTGAAGAAGAAGTCCATCACTCCAATAACTCCATCTCACAACATCAAAGTCCCCCTATCATTACAGAAAAAATGCCCTCACCGCAACCATCTCATCATACTCTACCTCATAATACTCCACTACAAGAGGAGATCACTCCTGAAAAACCATAGACTCCCTTCGCTTCAAAAATATTGCGGAGCACATGTCTTCTCCGAGCTTAAATGACTCACATGCCATCACCCAAAGGAAAAAAGATTGGAAGGCATCCAAACTTACTGAGCTCATATGGAGAGAATGCGGTTTTGATATCATGGATGAGTCCTTGATAAATTCTTAGATCAATCATCAACGCAGAATGCTTGATGATGATTACACTCCCCACCTCACCCATGTGGAACCCCCTTTGGATGGCTACTGGGATGTCCAAATCTCTCCAAATGCCAGATACTTCATAGTATTTGAGCAATTTGACCGCAGCCTTCCAGACTCCAAAAGACTGCCAATGGAATTTGAGAGACTTAGTCTTTTCTAAGCTAAGCATGCCTCTCCCATTGAGCATATATGGTCTAACGATAGAACATCCGCAGTCAAGAACTTCAAGATCCGAAACTTCAGTGACCCTCTTGAACTTTAGCTACCGCAGCAGTCAAGCCCCCGCGGTCAAGCTCTTTCATCAGCAACCGCATCCGCAGTCTCTACCTACCGCAGTCTCTTTACTATATTACTTTACTTGTCTTTTATTGTAATACTCTCTATTGTCCAATATGCCTTGCATGGCTACTCTTAGAGATGTAATCTAGTGTACTTCATGAGTCTCTATAAATAGAGCTCTTTCCCGTGTATTCAAAAAAATCTACGCATCTATTATTCTGAATACATTTTTGAAGTTATCTTTCTATCTCTCTTACACATACTTCTTACTCTCACTTAACCAATTACAATCTCTCCTTGGAGCAAGTCTTTTGTGACTTAATCACTAAGTTTGATCTCACTTATTAACTTGGCTTGAATGCATTCCTCATTATGAGTCATCTTATGTGTATACTTGATATAATAATTATTGTCATTTCCATTTCTTTACTTTTCCACAACTAACTCTCTAACCCTCTAACTCTAAATATTATTGTTAAGCTTTTAGATCCTTTAAGATTAACTATTCTGCAATGTACTTGTTCTAACGTTTGTTCAAGTGTGTCTCGAAGTTTTTCTCTCAACAGATCGCAATAGGGCAGAACGAAGCAATAGTTGATCCCACAGTAGTTATGGGTATGTTTCTCCTGAATAACGCTTATGCATGCATACTCTTTGAATGTGGTGCAGAGAGGAGTTTCGTGAGTCATAAATTCAAACAGTTATTAAAACAGAACCCTCAATCACTCAATAAAATATTTATAGTAGAAATGGAAAACGGTAGAACAGAAAGCACAAACGATATGTACGTAGGCTACATACTGACTCTAAACGAACATTCATTTCAAATCGATCTAATGCCGATCACTATAAGGAGCTTTGATGTCATCATCGGTATGGATTGGTTAAGCCTGCACCATGCCGGTATACTTTGTCATGAAAGGGACGTTCGCCTAAATCTGCCAAACGGCAAGACTCTTGTCATTTATGGTGACAAACTCAGTACCAATTTACAAATCATCTCTTGTGTTAAAGCCCAGAATTACCTGCGTAAGGAGTACCATGCCTTCTTAGCCTACGTGGTAGATAAGGAAAAGAAGGGAAAGACCTCAAAGACATTCCAGAAGTCTGGGATTTTCCCAATGTCTTCCCTGAAGATCTTCCAGGAGTCCTACCAGAACGACAAGTCGAGTTTAGGATGATTTAATTCCCGGAGCTACCCCAGTAGCTAAGTCGTCGTATCGTCTAGTGCCAGCTGAGATACAAGAATTATGGATTCTCAAAGTTCTCAAAGTGAAAATTTTGGATTCGGAAAGTATATTTCCTAGGTCACGTGTTTAGGAAAGACGAGATACACGTGGACCCTTCCAAAATCAAGGCAATCGGGAACTGGTCAGCTCCTAAAACCCCAACGCAAATCCGAAAATTCTTGGGCCTTGCTGGCTATTACCGAAGATTTATACAAAACTTCTCGAAGATTGCTAAACCACTTACCACCTTGACCCAGAAGGGTGTAACTTTCGATTGGGAAGAAAGGCAAGATGCTGCATTCCAAACACTGAAGCAAGCACTATACAGCGCATCTATATTATCCTTTCCATAAGGAATAGAAGACTTCGTAGTCTACTGTGATGCATCTAATCAAGGTCTTGGATGTGTGCTAATGAAACGAGGAAAGGATATCGCTTACGCCTCGAGACAACTCAAGACGCACGAGGTCAACTACACTACACACGACCTCGAATTGGAGCAGTCGTTTTCATGCTAAAGATCTGGAGACACTATCTTTATGGCACGAAATGCACAATCTTTACTGATCATAAGATCCTTCAACATATCCTCAATCAAAAGGAACTCAACATGAGGCAAATACGATGGGTTGAACTGTTGAATGACTATGAATGTGAAATTTGTTATCATCCAGGAAAAGCGAATGTGGTAGCTGATGCTCTTAGTCGAAAGGAATACTCGGGCCGCCGAGTAAAATCCTTAACCATGACGATCCATTCACACTATCCACACAAATCAAAGAAGCGTAGAGGGAAGCCTTGAAAACAGAGAATCTTGAAGTCAAGGGTGACGACGTTTATTACTTAGTGGATCGGATCTGGACACCGAAGTTTGGTGGATTCAGAGACGTGGTCATGAATGAGGCTCATAAGACTCGATAATCTGTGCATCCAGGTTCAGACAAGATGTATCCGGACCTCAAGAAACTATATTGGTGGCCGAACATGAAAGTAGAGATCGCTAACTATGTGGGCAAGTGTCTGACTTGCACTAAAGTCAAAGTAGAGAACCAAAAGCCCTCGGGATTACTACAACAGCCTGAAATACCCAAGTGGAAGTGGGAGCGGATAACCATAGATTTCATAACCAGATTACCCAAGACAACAAGTGGGCTTGACATCATCTGGGTGATCGTCGATAGATTAACAAAATCCGCACACTTCCTACCAATAAAGGAAACCGACAAGATGGAGAAGCTAGCTCAAACTTACATCCGAGAGATTGTATGGCTGCATGGTGTACCAATGTCCATTATCTCTGACAGAGATAGTAGGTTCACCTCGTGATTCTGGCAGTCACAGCAAAAATCTCTAGCGACGAGAATGTTGGATTAATGTCTAAGTCCACAACTATAATTGGTAAGACTTGACCCGACCCGGCATGGTCCATTTGGGTTGCATGGCATCATGCACTTGGATAGACTAAATGAGAGAAATAAGACACTTATAGTTATTAATATATTATAAGTTCTAGTATATTAATAATAAGAATAATAATATTTAATTAGTATTGATCAAGAATTAATTTAGAATTAATTATGTGATCAAAAGAAGACTAATTAAATATATGGGTTGATTGTGCAAATCATCTATAACTTATATAGTGGGCCAAAGCTCCATGGATAATCAAGTTGGGTTAAACCCATAGGATGCTCCATGGATTCTCCATGGAGGTTACATAACCCATGGGTCATGGAAATGAAAGGTCATGACAATTAGGGTTTACATGGTGTAACCCTAATTGTAACACACTATATAAGCATCATATTATTCACCAAAATCAGCCACTAGTGTGTGTAAAAGAAGGGCTAGCCGATTTCACGAGTTGTGGATTTCTCTCAAGTCATTCCAAGTGTATTTGGTTTTGTGTGAACCATTTGAGGTGTCACACTTGAGGCACTAGGCACTCAAGCTTCATGAAGACATTCTACATCAAAGAGGTATGTATTCTATCTTGTTATATTCATTGTTTGGTATGCTAGATTAGGATAATACCTTGGATGTTCATATTTGTATGTATAATAGAGAAAACATAGATCCAAGATATTTAGGGTTGCATGTACACTTAGGAGTGTTAGAATGCTCAAAACCCAATAGTGGTATCAAAGCCTAGGCTTGTTTTCTTGTTATACTTGCAAAACTGCTTAAAAAATTGAAGTTGTTTGCTGTCTGGGCATCAGACTCGGCAAGTCCATCAGGAGACTCAGCGAGTCCATGCCTAAAAAGTGATCAAATCGATCCAACTCGCTGAGTTGGTTCATGCACTCGATGAGTTGGACCCCCAGACAGCATATATTCGACTCTTTTGGCTGGAATTGGACTAGGAACATTACCCTAAGACGTTTTTGGACTTATAAACTTGTTTTTGTTGTGGTAATGTTCATGCTAATCCAATTTCAAAGATAATTGTCAATAGATTCATGTTTGTATTAGTTTAAGGTTTAGACTAATTACATGAAAAAGTTTGATTTGAATTATCTTGTTCTTATGAGCTGCTTAGATTAATAGAAAAGTTAATTGATTATGTGTTTCCAATGCATTTTAATCTAAAAGTTGATTCTAAAATGTGTTTTTGTAACTTGTCCTCAAGTTATATGAAAAGCCACATTTAAGTTTCATAAAACTCATAAAAGTTGGCAAAGGTTACAAAATGAAGAGTCTTGTCTCATTGAATGGTTTTATGACTCCATAACTTGTCCTCAAGTTATGGAAGTTCAAGATTCACTTCATTAAGTAATAAAATGTGTAACCCTAATTAATTCCATAAGTTATAAAATAAAGAAAAGTTAATTCTTTTATTAGTTTAAAGTCTTCCATAACTTGTCCTCAAGTTATGGAACTTGAAGAGTCTTTTATTTAAAACTACTTTAAACACATAAGTTATGGAATTAATTAGTTTTGAATAGTTTCAAAACCTGCCCTCAAGTTTTGGAATTTGAAAAGTTTTCACTTATGAATACTTTAATTCCAAGTTAGCCCTTAGAATTTTAAAAGTTAAAATTCAACCCTTATACTTTATAATATTATAAGTTAATAATATATATATATATATATATATATATATATATATATATATATATATATATATATATATATATATATATATAAGAGCAAGTTAGTCTTACCGTTAGTAAGCCTCATTCACGAAGCCGGTCTATAAGGGGGTATAAGGTTACTGCCTATAAAATGACAGTTTAATGGGTGTCCACTCTCACCCGCCGCTTCCTTGACCGGTGGAGGGTCGTGAGCCGAACGGGTAGGACAAGGACTAGAATTCTCCCTTCATTAAAAGTATTAATGATAAATACTAAGTAACTAAACCATTTATAAATACCCAATCTTAGTTACTTTGGAAAATGTGAATAAGGTGCTAATCCATGAAATTACACTTTGCACTTTGTTTAAGTCGGTTAGTGGAGCGTGTGTGGTTAACCGGCACACTAACTCGTATTTAACAAGGTAGGAAAAGGGTAACTTAATATTTATCATAGTATCGATGGAGCGTGTGTGGTTAACAGACACATCGATTAAGGGGTAAACACTTAAGGGTACCAAGTAATTTGCATGGTTACTTCACACCTTGTTTTGTGATCCTCGACATCCCAGTCACAAAACCTGAAGGGAACACTCGAGATTGAAACATGCCATTGAACAGTTCAATGAATCTCAAAAGACCTAGGAGTTTCAAATCCAATTAAGACCTAATAATACATTTTGTTTATCTTGATGGAAATTGGTGAATCATCATTCACCTACCTTCAAATATTTTATAGCTTGGATTACAGCATCCCTCTTCTAAGTTATAAAATAGTTTGTATGGTCCTAGCCTTAATATTTCATATTGGGTGTTATATTAAGGACTTTAGATCAACTATCTTGAACATATCCCAAAAGATGTCTGCTTTAAACATCTATGATCTTCCCAAATCTCTTGAAACAAGCTTTCCTAAATGAAGATGATGTCCTATGGAAATCATACTTCTTTCACCTCCTAAAAATTATACTTCCTAACCCATAAGTTCTTGAAAAGTTTAAGGTCACTCAAGCCTTATTGGATAGGCAAGGTCTAGGTGTGATCACATCTTGGAGATGAAGTCACATATTGACAAGCCGGGAGAGTTGGGTGTTAAAGTCTTGAGAAAGTTGGTGGTTCAATCACTTTCTAAGTCACATAGTGAGTTGCTTTGGAACACCTATGAAATAGACTATGACAATACCCTTAATGATCTTATCTATTTGCTAAGATCAACTTCCTAAAACTTTATGGACATTGACAATGATGACATTGGATATCTAGTAAAGCTCTCTCTTCCCAGTGGAAAGGGATCGGCCATAGTCAACTCGGTTGACCAAATGGTAAAGAGAAAGGCTAAGTTTGTGATAGTCCCATGTTCCATTACCAAAGCGTCCATATGTTAAATTGCCAAAGGAAGGGGCATTGGTTACGATGCTGCCAATTTACCTAAGGGTGTTAAAGTCAATAAGTTTGACTCTACTTCAGGTAAAGTCCACTATTAAACTCTGCTAAGTTTCTACTATGAGATTCTTGATACATGATGTGACTAGGTCACATGGTGATGTTTTAAGAATCAAAGAAAAGTGAAGAACTTAAAGAAAGAATATGCTAAATCTGATTGCGTAGATGGATTTCTATCACATAGTTTGAAGATCGGATTCTTGAGCTACTTCTTAGGAGTTATGATATATTGCTTAGGAATAGATAACAACAAAGTTTGCATGTACTTTTGCACTGTAAGGATAGTTTTCCGCAAAGTTTTAAAATAAAAGGAAAATTTCTGATTTTATTTATTTTAAAATATCCTTACAATGGCATCTGTGAAAATTTTTGTTGCTTATAAGATTCCATTAATAGCAAGAGTGGAAATATGAAATTGATTCTTTCATTTGTGGTAATGTCTAAATTTACCAAATAAGGAAAGATCCTCATCACCCAAGTTTCAATTGGACCGGAACTTGGAATCATGCAAGTTGTATAGCATGATGAATGAGAATTTTTCATCTTTGGAAAATTATGACTAATTACTTGTTCACATGGATGTGTGAGTCAAGTAACAGACTAAGGGATCGAGTACACATTCTTGTGCACTGATTAAGTCCACCACAAAAGCTCAATAAGACTATTCGTCATAGTTTACTAAAGCTCAGTAAATATGATTATACTTACAAGCTTAAGTGTAACTCTAAGACATTGGAAAAAGTTCCAATGTATGGCAGAGCGAATAAGAAGAATCAAATTAGGCAGAAGGATAAAAGTTTCTCAAATCTAAAAAGATGGGAGAGTACTTTAGTATCAGTTTTTGTGATCATCTTAATGATTACGAAATCATATCACAATTAGTTCTCTAAGGAACAGGAATCTTGAATTGTTGAAATGGTTAAATCAAGAAGATGAGACATACTTCGTTCCAATACAAGTCTTAGAGTCATACTCCAAGATTGTAACTTGAGTGACATGTCTTAAAGAAGGTTTAAAACACTTGTCAAATGTAAGAGTAAAAGTTTTCTACTCTTGTACATTAGATATTGGTAAGTTGTGATGTTTTGGATAAAACAAAGACCAACTTAGGCCAATTTTGTGAAGTGATTGTCTTGATTAGTATCCACACTATCTCTTGAATATCTGACAAGGAAGTCTTATATGTCAAGAGGACAGTGGGAGTCTTTAAAGGTCTTGAAAGTCTCAAGAAGTAATCAAGAATAAAACCTGAAGTTCTTCACTAGCACACGAATTGAGGTTTATAACCTATCGTGTTGACATATTCTGTGCCCATTCCAATTAAAGTTGGTTTTGCATATGAGTTCTTAGAGTTCTCAATTGGTTGCACAACAACTTGGAAGCAATGGCAGGACCTTGAGCTGCCAGATGGTAAGAAATTGAGATTGAGTTCAGTCCATATGAGTTTGGATTTGTCATTATCCTTGTCTTGTGACTATGGTTTTGACAATTCACATGGATAAGAAAACATACACTATTAAATCTAAGTGTCATAAGGTTTCTCTCCGATTCATGAAAATGATGGTGAGGAAACACTTTCACTAAGTAGATTTTTAGTAGATAGCAATTGTGTTATTTGCATTCTCAAAGTCGTTAGTGGAGCGTGTGTGGTTTACCGGCACACTAACATGGACTTGTGAGAAGTGGCAAAGGTCTAAACAACTGAGACTATGATTACGGCATCCCTTTTCATAGTTCTTAAAATTGTTTAGACACACCTGTGAGCTATATAAGATAAGGTGTATAATTATGATAAAGTTTTATCAAAGCAATCTAGTATCAGAAATCTAAACTTTGGTAAGAAAGTCAATAAAGTATTGATTTCTAGAAGTCCAGCTGATTTCTGAGTACATGTCAAAGCTAGTGGGAGCATAAGTGTTATGCTAATAATCATCATGTTAGTGGGAGCATGATAATTATGATAAAGGTTGCAAGTTAGCAATGTTAATTATAGAAAACAAAAGGTTTCAATTGGGAAAAAGTTGTTTTGCTATAATTAAGGGAGAGGAAATTATACTTCATCTCAAATCTAAAAGCTTAGATTGAGGTTTTAATCGTATTTAGTCAAGGGTATATATATGAATTTCATGTAGGAATGGCTCAACATAAGGAAATTCTATATATGGGTCCATTATTTGCGTTCTAAAATTCGATTATGATTACGACATTCCTTTTCATAATCTGAATTATGAGAACTTGGCAAATTGAAATGGAAATATTATAGCAAAAGACTGGTTTAGTCTTTATGTGAGACATCATGAATCGTGTCCCATATACTTCGGGTATAGGTTCGATTACATGTGCTATATTCATCCTTTCTAAAATTTTCCAAATGCCCGGGGCATTAAGAAGGGAAAAGGTCTAGAATTGGATATGACTAAAAGGATTAAACAATTGTCGAAGACAATCTAAGGTTTACCAAAGATTAATTGCTCAAGGACGGTTGGAAGTATAGTGATAATTCTGGAAGGACCATATTGACATAATCTGTAAGGAGGCAACTCTTGTTCAGAAGGGATAGTCAAAATGGAATCTAGAAATGTTTCAAAGTTAGAAATTATTCAATCTGTTTAAGATTCGGAAACTTAATGCAAGAAGGATGTTTCCAAGGAGGTGATCTCCTTTGGAATGCTCTGTAATGGTTGTTGTCAAGTCTTTCTGACTTTGTGCATAATCATTACAAGAGGATCAATGCATATAAGTTTAGAATCTAATAGATTGTAGTAAATGGCATGAATTTGGAATTCTTGCATTTGCAGTAAGGAATTAGGAATGTGAATTGAGAATCATTGGAGTTATGTTTAATTGATCTATTTCACAAAGTAAAGATCATAGACAAACATAGTATGCATACTTGGTGTGTGGCATGACTAGTGTTTAGAAAACATAGTGTACATGCTTGGAGCATGGGACAACTATTGTTTTAATTCAAGAATAAAGTGGATAGCTGAAACAGTATACAATGAATAATGTGTAATCATATGGTGATAAATAAAAGGTGTTTTATTTATGTTCATAGGTTTTGATACCATATTAGATTCTATTATTATTGTGTTTCATTTTGCATGTTTTGACTTCCAGAATAACTAGGTCGTTCTTCATGATTGACTAAGTTATTCATACCATCCACAGTCGGTCATATGTTAGAAGTAGATATGAATTAAGACTGTCATGGGTTGGCTTGTAGAGGTCTAAGATGTTGAACAAAGGGCTACAACACTCATGAGTGCTCATAAATTCTGAGTATTGGATTCAACCCGCGCTCATTGGAATCACTTCATGGATTTTATAACGAGTGATCATGAGACGATAATATCTTATATTCTTCAAACCTAGAGATATGAGTTGTTACTATGAGTTGGTTGTACATTGATTGCACGAAAACGCATTCGGTAACTCGGTGTTATAAAACGTGCCATTGTGTATGATTCAACAAGTAGTAGAACAAGCCATATGAGTCGAAGTTTATCCATTCCTTTTACCTTCGGGATAAAAGTGATATCTGTGGGCACCTCGATGATTTGATGATGACAAATGGAAGTGCTCGGCCGACAGGACTGATTTGATTTGTTCAATTAGTCAGTCGTCATAAATCGGAAATTGGGAAACAACAAATGGACAGAGAGAATGATTATAATCCATGTCTCAGTCCATATGATATCTAGAATGGAGGAATATATGATCCCTTATCTAATGGACAAGTCATTGATAAAGGTCAGAGTTCATCTACAAGGTCAGAGTTCGACAGAAGCTTTTGAGAGCTACGATTGCCAGTCGGTTCTTGAAGTTATACGCAATAATAGTTTTAGACTTATCCAAGTAGGAGACTGTTGGATTAATGTCTAAGTCTATAACTATAATTGGTAAGACTTCACCCGACCCGACATGGTCCATTTGGGTTGCATGGCATCATGCACTTGGATAGACTAAATGAGAGAAATAAGACACTTATGGTTATTAATATATTATAAGTTCTAGTATATTAATAATAAGAATAATAATATTTAATTAGTATTGATCAAGAATTAATTTAGAATTAATTATGTGATCAAAAGAAGACTAATTAAATATATGGGTTGATTGTGCAAATCATCCATAACTTATAAAGTGGGCCAAAGCTCAATGGATAATCAAGTTGGGTTAAACCCATAGGATGCTCCATGGATGCTCCATGGAGGTTACATAACCCATGGGTCATGGAAATGAAGGTCATGAAAATTAGGGTTTACATGGTGTAACTCTAATTGTAACACACTATATAAGCATCATATTATTCACCAAAATCGGCCACTAGTGTGTATAAAAGAAGGTCTAGCTGATTTCATAAGTTGTGGATTTCTCTCAAGTCATTCCAAGTGTATTTGGTGTTGTGTGAACCATTTGACGTGTCACACTTGAGGCACTAGGCACTCAAGCTTCATGAAGACATTCTACATCAAAGAGGTATGTATTCTATCTTGTTATATTCATTGTTTTGTATGCTAGATTAGGATAATACCTTGGATGTTCATATTTGTATGTATAATAGAGAAAACATAGATCCAAGGTATTTAGGGTTGCATGTACACTTAGGAGTGTTAGAATGCTCAAAACCCAACAGAGAATGGACATGAGGACCTGTCACAACTAGAAATTTTGTGTCTTGTAATCACTACACTCAAGTAAAATGTAGAATAAAAACTTAAAGAGCATGTATGATGCTTACTCTATGACAATAGAATTTCAATCAAATACACCATACAAGTGCTACAAATAGTCAATAAGCAATTGGAAACCCTAGAAGTTCTTGTTTAGGTCCATTTTGGACTAGGACTTCCTTATTGGACTCAATGGGCCAATAAGCTTCCAATTTGACTATCATGGGATTAGAACCTTTAAATGGGCTCTAATTGGACCCACATTCATTTATTTCAACATTTTGGGCCATATTGGGCCTAGAATGAAATAAATTAAACATGATGAACCATAACTAACCTAAACTAGCTCAACAAAGTGTAAAAAATCATATTATAATTTTTTGGGGCCAAAAATTATCCAACTTAACTCCTATATGGGCTTAGGGGCAATAAAGCCCAAAAATCCGTTCTTCCTTCCAAATTCTCGGCCCAAAGCGCAAACCCAAGAAGAAAGGAGTTGACTTAATACATGCCACCTCATTTATGTCCACCATACTTCCATGCATGGACCAACACACATCTAGAAATGTCAACTCAACCCTTTCTCTTCTCTCCTTCTTGATTCTCGGCCGATTCCCAACACACACACACACACACACACTTTCATCACTTTTCACATATCAAACACTCTCAAAAACACCTTCACCTCTCTTCTCAAAATTTCGAAGAATCAAGGGCATTCAAGGAGATTTTCCACAAAAATCACCATCCAAGGTAAGGTTATACTTAATTCTATGATCTAGGTTCCTTGATCTATCTAAAATCTCTTCTTAACTCTCATGAAATCATAAACTTGTGTCTTAGAACCCCACAAACTCGAGATCTTCAAAAAAAGGGTGCTAAGGCCAAAAATCACTTCATTTCTTCCATCTTTTCTCCAAAAACCGAAACCACACCCTAAGGTGAGCTTCATACCCCCTTATTTTTGGTTTTTATAAGTTTTGTGGGGGGGGGGGGGGGGAATACAAGCAAATGTGTAGATCTATCATTATGTGTATGCCTTGTATGATTTCTATGTTTATTTACATACTTTTGTGTGTTTTTGGTGTCGAAACTAGTCAAAAGGACCTAAAAATCGAGATTTGTGTTATGATGCATGAAACAAGTGCTAAAACATATCATTATACATAAGTCATTACTAGAAAAATAACCAAGTTGGTTTAGATGAACATCTTGGGCTAAAAATCACATTTTTAGACTTAAAATGCTAAGAATATGAAGTTTAAGGGCCCAAAATGTCAAAATACAAATTCTGGAGGTTAATATGTGTCAAAACAGTTTCATAAAGGAATTTTTCCAGAAATATACACTTTAGAATGTTTAAAATGTAAATTTCTAAACTTAATGGGCTAAAAATGAACTTTTCGGCCCAATAGGGCCCAATATGCGAAATTTTCCAATTTGAGGGGCTGAAACTGTGTTTTTCCGTAAAACAGTGGACTACTAGTGTTCCAAGTCCTTTTCAAAGGTTAAAAATCTTTTCATAATTAAAAAGGACCAAAGTTGCAAAAATTTTCCAATTTGGGCCAAAAGTGTAAAAATTGCGAAAAAGAGAGGTTACAGCCGAGAAAACTGTATTTTGAGGGACTAAAACTGTTTTCAACTAAAAATGTGCTGAAAAATATCAATTTCAATAAGTTTTGGTGTTAGAATGCCAAGAAAAATGGTTTAAGGACTAAACCGAAAATTAATTTATTCAAAGGGTTGAAAAAGTAAATTGACAAAATAAAGAGGGGCTGTAAACAGAAAAATTTCAATGTTAATTCAATACATCCGTTGTGATCAAATATTGACACTGCGACTACTGACGAATTACAATACACAACAACACCAAAAATCGTTATCAAACGAATTGATTCGGTCTCGAATCAATAACAAATCCGAAACTACTAACATGACGACAACTCGATTCATAAACGGAAAATTTGGGAATTCAATACACACGTGAGAGTGCATAGACGTCGATACACCATCTTTGGGCCCAAAAGTGTAAAATCTTGTTTGTTGGGCCTAGCTAGCCCAATGACCTGATCTTTAGGCCCGAAAACATCAACCTTACGAGTTGTTGGGTCTTACATGATCCAACATAGCGTAAAAGGACTTTCAATGGCAACATGCTGCTGGTCCCCAAGGGTCCTTCGGTACTGCTAGCAAAGTCGAGAATTCACCAATGTGAGTTGGGCTAAGGGCCCTTCGCATTCACTATAGCCTTGAACGACGTAGGGAATTACCTGGGGCTTCGCACTCATTTGTTCCCCTCGGTCATGGGGCTACATGAGTCCGGGTGGTTGGGTTAAGTGAATAGTGCGAGCGAAGCCTAAGGGAATCGTTTGTACGGTTGTCAACTGGTCATTTTCATTAATGTATGCTTACAACAATTCACAATCCACAATTAATCCAACGTCCCCGGAGCTCAACGAATACACCTGTCGTAACGAAATAACGAAACATAAATTTATTTAATGCAAAGTAATGGGAAAACGTCGGGTTTTCCTAGGATTTTCAATTATTACACCTACGAATTACATACTGAGTTTTTACAAATCGTACTCTTACATTTATAGAAACAAACAAGCATACTTTCGGATCTTCACACCTTTTATACTATACAATTTTCAGAAAATATCGGATTTTCTGGTGGTTTTCAAAACGATACAAAACATTGGATTTCAAACATTACTTATGAACTCACCAACATTTCATATGTTGACGCTTTTCAAAATACTTGTATTCTCAGGTAACAGATAAAGTGAAGGAAGAATTGTACTCTATGACGTTTTGCCGTTGTTTAATTAATATCGAACAATTTACTTTTGGGAATGTAATATTTTGAAACTATATACTGAATGTAAACGCTACCAGTTGTAATATTCCAATGCTTGGTATTGTATGATGTTATGTTTCATGTATATTCATTGTGATGGTATTCAATTGAGTCACGACAGCCCCCGGACGTTTCTGCCGTCTGATTCGGGGGTGTGACAGGACCGCTTACCATCCACAAACTGACGGTCAAAGTGAGAGGGCCATAAAAACCTTGGAAGATATGCTAAGAGCTTGTGTAATCGATTTTGGTAAAGCATGGGATACCCATTTACCACTAGTCAAATTCTCATACAACAATAACTATCACTCCAGCATTAAAGTTGCTTCATTCGAAGCCCTCTGTGGCTGCAAATGCATATCACCACTATGTTGGCCTGAAGTGGGTGACACGCAACTAGCCAAGGGACAAGTACCCGACAACGCTCTCACAGGCCCGAAAATTATAAGAGAAACAACTAAGAAAATTGTTCAAATTCGGGAACGACTAAAGGCTTTAAGAGACATACAAAAGAGTTATGCAGACAAAAGACAGAAGCCCTTAGAATTTCAGTTTGGGAACCGAGTACTATTGAAGGTCTCGCCCTAGAAAGGGGTAATACATTTCGGAAAACGTGGGAAACTAAACCCAAGGTATATCGGACCATTCGAGATCCTTGCAAGGATCGGTCCGCTAGCATACAAACTTCGACTACCGCAGGAACTCAATAACTACATCCTACCTTTCATGTGTCAAACTTGAAGAAATGTTTGTCCGGTGAGACCCTCGTCGCCCTTCTAGACGAAATCGAAATCAACGAGAGTCTCCGCTTTATAGAGGAACCAATTGAGTTTATGGATAGGGAAATTAAAAGAACAAAACAAAGTCGCATACCCATTGTGAAGGTCCGCTGGAATGCAAAGCAGGGACCTAAATACACTTGGGAGCGCGAAGATCAGATGAAACAAAAGTACCCACATCTCTTTCCCTAGTCCACAAATATTTATATTACCTTAAAATTCGGGAGGAAATTCCCTCTAACGGGGGAATGATGTGACAACCCGATATTTCGAATCAATGTAATGACCTAAAAAGTCAAGAATTGTAATCTCTTTTAATATAATTAAGTTAGTGTCAAAAATAAAATTTGAAAAAGTCTCTATTGGTTTGCATAGAATGATAAATACCATATCAAGGGTTTCAGAAGTATAAGGAACACTAAAATCCGAGTTATAACGAAGAAGTTATGACCAATCTAAGATTCGCGGAAAAACCGACAATACTGTTAAACGTAAAATGCGAAGTTTCCATACAATAAATTTTAGCCTTAGGTATCTAAATGAAAATTGTAGATATCATTAAACCGTAAACGTACATGAAAAGAACATCCAAGTCTGACTTCGTATGTGGAAGTTATGATTTTTCCAAGTTTCGGATATAGCAGTAGACAGCTAAAAACTCGAAATAGAGGTCGAGAGACTTTTGGCCGAAACAAAGTAAATGACAATCGAAGATCTCAACAATAGTAGCGCAACGGTAAAAAGTCTGATGAAAACAGACGTCGGATGAATAAGTTATGGATTTATGACGGAGTTTTCGTGTCCCGACCTATTAAAAATAATTAATTAAAAATAAATCAAAATTAGCCGATGATGTCCAAACAAGAGTTGTAGAGCATAACCTCACCTACACGTGCATATCTAGAACGTCGAAAACAGAGTTCATACGTGGAAGTTACGGATTTTACAAGTTTGCGACCCAAAATCCGAGGTAGTCATGCTGGCCATAACGTGGCACCAGAATACCACGACGTGGTAATGTGACTGATGGGTGCCAGGGTTGTCAGCAAACATCTCGTCCATGGAAGGGGATAGGATCAACACCACGACGTAATGAAGAAGACCATGACGTGGCGCCCAAAATAAGGCTATAAATAGAAGCCGATGGTTTCAGGTTTAGGTGCTCATTTCTTCTCTTTCTCGTGCCGAAGCTCTGAGTTAAAACCCTTGAAGCCATCCCTAAGCCCCGGTCTTCACATCCAAGTTCCGAAGGAGGTTTTTACACTCCCGAGATTCCCGAGAAATCTGCTCGGTTTTCGTCTCACCTTCTTCAATCTATCAAGTGAGTTCATACCCCTACAACTATGTTTTCAAATGCTTTGTAAATGCTTTTATACACTTTTAGGGGGGGGGGGGGGAATACAAGTAAACATACAATTATCCTCGTGTGAAAAACATCAATCTTTTGCAATGCTTTTTGTTATATAATCAATCATATGTGATTTATAACTATCATATGAAAACGTTCTCATACAACATATCACTATAACACTTTGACCTTTTGGAATGAAACGTGCTGTTACATAAATATCAAACACTTTATTCATATTTTGAGTATAAAGGTTCAATAACGTTATTACAAACGTTATACTTGCATACAAAGTCGATATTGCACTAGGGTTTATCATACAAACAAATCACACATTTGGGAAAAACTATAATAGGTATAGTTTACTAGATATTCATGAGATTTTTACATACTATAAGTACTATATCAAGGAAATACTTTCATATACAAGAACAAATGGACTTTTAATACGTAAATCTATTTGATATTAAGTTTTGTGAGACATTCAACTTCACGTACTTTCAAGTATGCAGTTAAAGTCCTGTATTATATACCATAATCTCTTGTAGGGAGAGCGTGATACTTGTGTATAGATCTATACGGGATTGACAATCCTACACCTAAACTGTTAGCTACAGTTAGACCGGCAGGTCTGGGGTGACAAACGTTATAACATTTCAACGTCTGAAGAACGTTGTTACAAGCAGTTTGGGTCAATAGCATGGTTATAAAACTCACATGGAGTATTAAAAACACGTTGATTTACGGGGTTATCAAATGCCCTAGTGATTTTATACATACATAAATCTACTATTCTAGGCATGAAAAACACTATTTCATTACAGTTTTGGAACTATTAAACTACCACACACTTATGGACAAATATTGGATTTGTAGAAGCAAACATTCAAAACAGTCAGGTCTTGGTAGAAGACTACTTTTGTACTAGAAGGAAATATGGGGTTTTATAGGAGTTTTCAAACATCTACAAACAATTTCATTCAAATTTATACAAAAATTGACATTAAATACTTATGAACTCACCAGCTTAAATGCTAATCTACTCTTTCAAATCTACTTGTATTTCTCAGGGACTCAGTAATACAGGTAAACTTCAGCTTTTGGAGAAGTGACGCTAAGGCGTCAGTTTTAAAACTCATTTTGTCATCATATTATAATTTGCTTTTGAAACAAGTATCATTCAACAATGTAACTTTTAAATTATATATATGATGGTTGTTTTACTTCTTTACTATGTATTCAACTGTTATGATGCTACATGAAGTCATCCGCCCTCAAACGATTCCGTCATTCTGGTTTGGGGGTGTGACAGATTGGTATCAGAGCATTGTTTATAGTGAACTAAGTATATCGAACCACATAAGATATACAAACTATAAATGCATAGGGACTAAAACTCTCTGACAAAACGTTGTTACACCTAAACCACGTGTCATTTAACTTAGATTATTTGGGTCGTAAAAGCACAAATACATGCATACAACAATTTATTTTTCATAGTTAGAACTATACAAGAAGTATTAAGACAAGTTGGACACTATGACTAGGCCTCAGAATATGTAATCGGATTTGGGACGAATATAGCCTGATCAACTATATTTATCCGAGATCGGACTAATGTATGTCGAAGAATGATCGTAGTGAGCAACAAGTCAAAACTTACCAAAATAACACTAGTATCAAACAAACAAATTTAAATACTATTGGAGTATTTGGTAAATGCAATACTTTAACCTACATATTTAGACTTACATGTTTCAAATTTTGGACAATTTTTATAACCCTATTCTCGTACAGTCAAAATGGTTGGATTCTATCCACCCGGGGATCCCTACTACCCGAATCAGGGCAATGGAGGATGGATAGAGGAGGACCTCGAAGAAGATGAGTAACCTATAGAGTTGGAGGAAGGGGAAGACTCTGGGATAGACTCAGAGCAAGAAGTAATCAACCCACCAGTCGCCCAACCTCCCGCATTTAGGAGAAACTTTCAGGGACCAACTCCCATTTGGGGAAATCACATTCACCATTGGAGTCGACAGCAAGGATTACATAAAAATCGTAACATGCAAAATATATGTCATGATTTTAAGTTGTAATGTATGTCAATAATTACCAAAATGTTACTAATTACGACATTGAAAGTCAATTGTAAAAATATATGGAAAACGCAATTTTGTATGTTTGTTGTAATTGTAGGTTATAAAGGTGTGTCATAAATTTCAGGATAAACCAAATGTCTAACTTTCGACCACAAATATTTGTGTGTCATATATATATGCTTTTATTTTTTTCTAACTACAAGATTCACATTTCACATCCATACCGTATGGTAAAAGTGAGAGAATTGGCAGTCGTTACTTGCTTCTTTGTGCCAAGACCAAGACGTTTGGTGAATTTGCGCTGGCGGATGTTGTCAGACTGGGAAGAGCCACTGCCACTGTCATGAGCCCTAGTAACGGCTAATTTTTACTCTTCACATATTGAGTCCAAAAAGTGCTAGACCTCAACTTTAATACCATATGACACACGTGGAGTCAATTGATTTTTTACATTCATAAAACCTTTAAAATAAACGAATAAATTCTTAACATATAGAAAGTTAATCATGAAATCTGTTGTAACCACGCGTTATACCCATATATATAATATCATTTAAATAACCTTTAAATATTCTTTGTGCATTCAAGGTAAAAGTCCAAGTAATTTGGCAGCAAGTGGGGATGTACGATGCTTAGATTAGAAGGTTTCAACAAAACGAAATACCGCACCAAATGCCGTCTTCATTATTCTCCAATATATATGACTTGTTCTAGCTCATATTTTATACCACTAATATAATCTATCTCTCTATATATATATATCTTTCTATCACAAGTGATTCTCATCATATATAATCTCTCTATATATTTTCCTTTCTACAATGTCTTCTCTTAGCTACAACGATCTATACCGTCTGTTCAAGAAATTAGACCAAAATGGAGATGACCTTGTGAGCCCCAACGAGCTCCAATGGCTTCTTGACACCATGAAAATCTCTTCAAGTGTCGACGAGCTACAATCCTTAACCGGGAAAATGGGTCTTAGTTTTCCCGAGTTTTTGGACTTTTATACAATCACAATAGAAGGAAAGGACACCGAGAAAGATTCAGAGAGTGATCTATTCAAGGCTTTTTTGGTGTTTGATAGGAACCGTGATGGACTCATCTGTGATGAAGAGCTCCAGGAGGCGTTATCAAGCTTGGGATTATGGGACGACAAGGGCGATATGGATGTGAAAAGTATGATCAAAGCATATGATGCCAATTCTGATGGTTTTCTTGATTTCCAAGAGTTTAAGAAGATGATGGCTTAGACACATTGTTTTTTTATTTTGAATGTAAATTTCATTCTTTTATTGTCATATATACATTGTTATTTTGATTGAAACTATGAATCTGTACATGTTATTCAAACCCTAGAAAACAAAAAGAAACGCATTTTGATTATGCTAAAAGACATTTATTGTGAAGCAATGTCAAACAAAGTAAGTTTGACCCTTCACTTCTTCTGCTGGGTTTCACCGACGCCAAGTGTGTTCTTGACACCATCATAAGCACCTTGAGCCATGTTGGCCACCTGCTCTCCGGTCTGTAATCAACCATCGAAAAATTTTCATCATTTCAACCATCAAATCAAGAAACAGAAAGAGATCTATGGTTAGTAATTAATATATAACCTGCTGGAGGATGCTAGAGGCCTCTTCCTTGCGGAGCTGAGCCTGATCACCGGCCTCATTGGCAGCATCAGCAGCCTTGTCCTGGGCTTTGTTGGCGGTGTCCTTGGCTGCACCGGCTACATTTTCGGCTTTAGCCTACATCAAAACGAACATGTTAATTAATAAGCAGCGATAATGATCAATCTCGTTAATGTTAAGTTAGGTCAGCACACACACACACACACACACACATATATATATATATATATATATATATATATATATATATATATATATATATATATATATATATATATATATATATATATATATATATATATATACCTCAGCATGGCCATAGGCTTGTCCGGCACTCATGTTGTTCGACATGTTTGGTCAATGTTGTGATAGATATCTGGGGTTTGGAGAAGAGGTATAAACGATGATTTTTGTGGTGGTATGTTGAAGGAGAAGGAGGTATAAATGCTGTGATTGGGTTGACCTGATGATTACACGTCTATACCTTGGCCCTGGTTTTACTGCCTTTGACTCGGACATCGACATCTTTCTATCCATGGAGTTGATCCCCATAGCCCTATAAGCTAAGCTTTTGTACTTTTAAGTTTGGCAATTATGTAATGTTCGTATTTCTTGGAACTTATGTAGTGGACATTATTTAGTCAATAAACTTTTGGTACAGAATTTTTTTAGAAAAATAATTATGGGACTTGTCATGCATGCCACTTAGAAAAAGCTGTCCGTATAAAAGAAATATTGATTTCACTACCAAATGTATTAGGTATATCATATTTTTCACCTTTCATTTTTTTCTATATCATCAAGGTTAATATCACTCTCCCAACTAACTTTCAATTTTTTTTTTAAAAAAAGATACTACATATTTTTTATAGTATAAGTTCTTAAAGTTAGAATTGACCGGCTAAAATGGATATTGAATTTCATTTTTTTTTTTTAATTTCTGTTTCACCGGTTAAAGATGGATTAAATGACATTGTTACATTTTGAATAATAAAAAATCAAACTCACCTCTCTCTCTCTCTCTCTCTCTCAAAGTGTTAAGCTCATTGGAGACTTATGCATTCGACCCTGTGAAGATTCCTAATGGGTTTCTACATTGACAACCATTTCTCCAACTTCATAGGAAGCATATTCAGATATTTCCTCCGGCAACGACGACCCTTTATCCGACCAAGCATTGAAAACTTTTTCATAATTCAACTTTAATGATAATCAAGGCCCACTTGAAGACATAAATTCTCCTCTACCAGAATCGGATTCCCCTATTCCAGTTCCATCTTTACCATTTTCTCCATTTTCTTCTTATCGATCGGAGATTTCTTCAATTTCATTCAAGTCGAAGGTGATATACACATCACATTAACCATAAGAAAAACCCTAGTGCCCATCAATGCTTGATCTCCGGTGGTCTTCGAGGTTTTCTTGGATTGGAAGAAGGTGGTCTTGTGTTGTGGCTTGCAAGGAGTCATCATCTACATCACATTACATTGTTTCTGGATCATTATAAGTAATAAAGCTCATACCTTTAAAATTATATAAGGTTATATCTAAGTTTCGTCCCACTTTTCTTCTTGATTGAGCATGGTGAGTGAATAGGAACCATAAAGTTGGCAACTTTATGAGTTATGAGGACCTTAGGGATGTCTTGGAGTTTAGATCTAGAAAATGATTGAGTTTTTGGAGCAATTCATGAAATTTGGATGTATTTTCTTCAACTTTGGACCTAAATGTGATCTAGACATATATTGGACATATATGTCTTAAAAGCATTGACTTTCTAGTGTATTAAGAAGTTATAAGACCCTCTGGAAAGTTGGAGTGCAAGGCTTAATGGATTAAGTGATGGGTTATGAGCAAAACATCATTCTTATGGTGTACATGCAAACCCTAATAGCTTTTGGATCTAGTTTGTCTAATGAACATGCAATTGAATATCCAAAGCTATAAACCCTAGATCTAGCATACAAATAATCATATTAACATAAAATTGGGGTTTAGATCCTACCTTGATTGTTATGTAGCAATAACAATCTCAAATCCTCCTTTGTTATGGCTTTAGAAAGCTTAGAGTCACAAGTGTCACTCCTCTAATGGCTCACAAACATCAAGAGCAAGAGGATGAAGAATGATAAGAGAGGAGGCACCCAAAAACATGTAGAAACCCTAAGGAATTAGTTGGCCACGTTTTTGGTGCCCTAGGAATCCTTAAATAGTGAGGCTATTAGGGTTATCTAACAAGGAAACCCTAATTTGACTGCTTAGGCCCTAAGCAACCCATGGACTCCCTCCTTAGAGGCCTTGGATATTTTCTAATGGGTTTCCCCATAGAATTCGTCCACTCCATCCTTTATGGAGTCCAGTAGCCTAATATTCAACTTTCACACAACTGACAGTTCTAGTCCCCTTTATTTAATTAATGTCTTTTAGCCACAAAATTAATTCTTATTAATTCTTGACTAATATTAATTAAACAATATGATTTCTCCTTTAATATATTATTCTTATAATATATAAATAAATCATAATTGTTCCTATCTCTCCATAATTCATCCTATCAAGTTGCTCTGGTGAAGGCAACCCAAAAGGACCATGCACCATCGGGTCAAGTACATACCAAAATAGTTATGGACTTAGACACTAATCCAACAGTCTCCCACTTGGATAAGTCTAATAACTATTCTATGTATGACTTCAGATCCTGATCTGCAATCGTAGCTTTCAAAAGCCGCTGTCAAATCTGATATTATCAGAAACACATCCTTTAGATAAGGGATAATATATTCCTCCATTCTAGATATCGTATAGACTGAGACATGGATTGAAATCATTCTCTCTATATTGTTTTCCCGATTTCCGATTTATGACGACTGACAATAGACTACAATTGAACACATCAAATTACTCCCGGCTTGGCCAAGCGCTTAGGTGTCATCACTAAATCATCGAGGGGCCCACCTATATCGCTTTCATCCCACTTTGGATAAAAGGAACAGATAAACTTTGATTCAATGCTTGCTTGCACTCACTTACCGAATCATACACAACAATATGTTTTATGACACCAAGTTACTGGTACATTTACATATTATCAATGTGTAACCGACTCACAAGATACAACTCACACATCTCTGTTTCAAGAATGTAAGATGTTATCGCCTCACCAATCATTCGTGATAAAATCCATGAAGTGATCCAAGTGAGCGTGGGTTTAATCCAATGCTCAAATCATATTCATAAGCACTCATGAACATTGCAGAAAACATTTGCTTATGTCTAATACACTTTAGACAATTCACACACCAATTCACGACAGTCTTCATTCATACCTACTTCCAACATATGAACGACTGTGGTACGTTTGAACAATTTGATTGTTCTGAACCAATTTAATTATTCATGAAGTCCAAACATGCAAAGTGAAACACAAGAATAATACTAGTCCCATATGGCCCCAAACTCTGGGTATAAATAAAACATTTTATTTAATCACCATATTGATTACTAATTATTTGTTGTTTCGGGTAATCGACTTCTTACTTGAATTATCACTATACTTGTCCCATGCTCTCAGCATGCACACAATGTTTACCTACAGTTCTTACTTTGTGAAATAGATCAAATGAACACATTTCCAATCATACTCATTTCACAACTCCCAATCCTTATCATAAGTATAAGAATATCAAATTTTTGTTACATATGCTAGATTCTAACATTTTATGAAAAGATTCTTTCGTAAAGTCATAGCTCAAAATCATCAAGACTTGGCCAATCTCTATCAGAAACAATTCTATAGATATGATGTCTCTCACTCAAAGTACATTCCTTTGAACATCCTTCTTGAATAAAAGTTTCTAATCTAGACATAGATTCTCAATATCCAACTCCCTAATATAGAAACATTTCCATATTTGCCATATGACAATTCATTCTTAATAGAATCTTATCTATTCATAATAATGTCATCCAATACCATACTTCCAACTACTCACAAGCGACTAATCCTCAGCGATCTTTGGATCGTCCTTTGATAGTTGTTTAATTATTTTAGTCAAAATCAATTCTAGTCCTTTTTCCCTCTAAATGCGCTAGACATTTGGAAATTTTAGAATGGTCAAATATAATAGCACTGGCAATCAATCCTATACCTGAAGCGTATGGGACATGATGCATAATGTCTTACATAAAGATATGATACTTTATCAATCTTCTGCCATAATATTTTATGTGTCTCCTTCTTACAATTCGAACTATGAAGAGGGATACCGTAATCATAATCGAAATTTAAGAACACACTATGTATCCTTTGACTAAATTTATTAACATTTCTCAATCTAAGCTTTAGATTTTGAAACGAGGTACAATATTCTCTCCCTTAATTATAGCAAAACAACTTTTTAACCCTTACGACTTTGCAAAGTATAACTCTTGTTTTCTATAATTAATATTGCTAACTTGCAATACTTGCCTTAATAATCATACCAGCATAACATTTATGCTCCCAATATCATGATGATTATTATCATATAAGCATAACACTTATGCTCCCACTAGCTTTGACATGTTTTAGAAAACAACTGAACTTCCAGAAAACAATACCTATTGAATTTCTTAAGTTCATATTTCTAATACCTAATGCTTTGATAATCCTTTATCTAAGCTTTTTAAACTTATACACCTTTGCCTTAGATAGCTCATATGTGTGTCTAAACAATTCACACTGATTGCCAAATCCCACAATTCGAATTAGGGAAAGGGATACCATAACCATAATCGAATTCGAGAATACAATTTCACAATCACTATCTTCTTAAAATCTCTTTTAGTGAAAGCATTTCCTCACAGTCATTTTCTTGAAGGAGGGAATCTTATGACACTTAGATTTTAATGGTGTATGTGTTCCTATCCATGCGAATTTGTCAAAACCAAACTTTGCGACAAATCCAAACTCATATGGACCGAACTTTCTCAATCTTGATTTCTTGCCTTATGGTAACACGAGTGCCCACCATGTCTTCCAAGTAGTTAAGCAGCTCACCCTTTCATATCAATGTATTTTCATTGATCAAGGTGCTTGCCTTTTATGCGTTCAAATGAGAACTCATAGAACTCACATGCATAATTAACTCAATTGGAATGGCACAGAAACAAAGTAATGTCAACACGATAGGTTGTAAACCTCAAGTCGTGTGCTAGTGATGATCGATAAGGTTTATTCTTGATTTGTTCTTGAAAGCTTTCAAGACCATTGAGACTCCCACTGACTCCTTGACATATAAGATTCTCTTGTCAATAAACATTTCTTGAAAAACAAATATTCAAGAGTTAGTGTAGCTTTTATCAAGACAAAACACTTCACAAAATTGGTCCTAGTTGGTCTTTGTCTTATCCAAGACATCACAACTTTTCAATTTCAAATGTACAAGAATAAGAAAACCTTTTTTAAATTCCACATTTGATGAATGTTATAAACCTTCTTGAGACTTGTCACTCAATTCACAATCTTAACTCTGAGACTTGGTTTTGGAACGAAGTATGATTGACTTCTTGATTTTACCATTTCTTCAATTTTTTGATTTCTCTTCTTAGACATACAATTGCACTAAGACTCACTTAGAGGATCAATTGAGATATGGTTCTTAATCATTAAGACCTATCATAAAACATAATAAAAAGTACTCTCCCTTCTTCTTATAATAGAGAAACTTTTATCTTTCTGCCTACTTGATTCTTCTTATTCATTCTGCTATTCATTTAAACTGTTTCAATCAACTCGGAATTATACTTAATCTCATAATTATAATCATATTTACTTAACCTTAGTAAATCATGACGAATATCTCTGTTACTCTTGTGATGGACTTGATAACACACAATCTTGTGTACTCGATCTCCTAGTCCTTCACTTGACACTTTGTCAACGAATTAGTCTAATTTCCAAATATGAGATTTCTCATTCATCATGCAACCAAGTTGTGTGATTCCAAGTTTCTGTCCAATTGAAACTTGGGCGATGAGAAACTTTCCCTATTTAGTAAATTCTTGACTTTTTCACAAATAACATAATTAAGAATCAAATTCATTATTGCTAATAGAAACAAACATCAATTTGTCATACACGCCATTGCAAGGATAAATAAATAAATAAAATCTAAATTTATTTTATTGCGGAAAAATTTGTCCTTACAATGCAATTCAACTGAAAACTATGTTGTTACATATTCCTAAGCAATCTATTCTACCTCCAAGTAGTAGCTTAAGAATCTAATCTTCAAGCAATGCGATCGAAATCCATTTCTTCACGATTAGATTCAGCTCACTTCTTCCCTTAAGCTTCCTTTTTTTTTCGATCCTACAAAACATCAAAATGTAATCTTATCACATCATGTATCAAGAATCTAGAATAGGAACTCAAAAGAGTTAGTTAATGGATTTTACCTAAAGTAGAGTCATACATTTTGACTCTGCCATCTCTTAGATCTCTTAGGTAAATAGGTCAGCTTCGTTTCCAGTGCCCCTTCTCTTGGAAATAAAAGCAAATTCACTCTTTTGGAACAGCAAACGGAACTAGTTCAGACTTTTCCTTTCTCGTATGATCAAAATTTTCGACCATGGCATGCCTTTCGTTGCCATTGCCTATATCCATAGAGGTCTGTAAGGCAGATCCACCAATCAACCTTGCTTTTCCAGTTCGCCAAATCATTTTTGATTCAGCAACAATAAGTATATAGGTGAGATCGATGAGGGTCACGTCGTGGTTCATCATATAGTACTCTCTTACAAACTCACTATATAAGTCAGGAAGCGACTGAAGAACCCAATCAACAGCCAACTTACCTGAAATCTTGACACCCAACATCCTTAACCTATCAATGTGTGACTTCATTTCTAAGACGTGTACACACAGGTTTTCCATTTTTACTTGCCAAAAGGGCTTGAGTGAGCTTAAACTTTTCAAGCCTTAGAACTTGTGGGTTAGGGAGAATAATTGGAGGAGGTGGAGGAAGTGAAGCATGATCTCTTGTTCCTTGATCATATCGTGGAACATCATCTTCATTTGGAAAGCTTGTCCTATTGGATTTGGGAAGACCATAATTGTCATACTTTGACATCTACAAAACGGGAGAAAATTCAAGTTAAGTTGATTAGAATCCTCGATGTGACACCCAAATGAAACATTGAGGCTAGGATCCACACAATATTCCACAACTTGGGAGAGGGATACCGTAACCCAAATTGCAAAACATTTGAAGGTAAGTGAATGACGATTCATTAATTTTCCACCATGAAAAACAAAAAAAAAAGATTCAGTTTTAAATGTATTGAAAATTCCTAGATCTTTTGAGATTCATTGAACTTTTCAATGGCATGTTTAAATCCCGATATACCCCTCGATTTGTGACTGGGATGCCGAGGATCACAAAACAGGGTGTGAATAACCATGCAAACTTACATGGTGCCCCCAATGTTAAAGTCACCTATTCGATGTGCCGGTTAACCACACACGATCCACCAAACTATGAAAAACAATGAGTCACCTTTTTCTACCTTTGCTTAGAACCATTTAGTATGCCGGTTAACCACACACGCTCCACTAACGTCTTCGCAAAGGCACAAAGTGTAATTTCATGGAATTCCATCAATTCACTTTTGCCTAAAGTAACTAATATTGGGAATTTTGTAAAACATTTAGTTACTTTATACTTCATTATACTTTTAATGGAAAGGGTTCTTTGTCCTATCCTACCCGTCCGGCTAACGACCCTCCACTAGTCAAGAGTGCGGTGGGTAAGAGTGGATACCAGCTTCGTGAATGAGGCCTACTAGCGGTAAGACTGACTGTTTACTCATACATATATAATAGTAGACTTTTAATGTTATATATAGTACAAGGTGTATTTTACACTTTTAAAATACTATGTGGTCTAATTTAGTAAATTATACTTTTAATTTAATTAAATGTAAACCAAAACTTTATGGGTTTATTAAATCTCTTTTAATTATACACTTTAATTAATTAATAAAACCATAAGGGTGTGATTTGAACTTTTCAGAACAATACTAGGGTTTTAGAATTTAACATTTCTAAATTAAACTTTTAATCAACTTTTAAATTCCAAAACTTAAGGGCAAGTTTTAAAACATTTCAAAACATTAGGGTTAACTTATTTAAATTTCAAAAACAAAACTTTTAAGTTCAAATTTAAACTATAAAACCTAAAGGGATTAATTTGAAACTTTTCCAAACTTTGTCAAGAATATTCTCGATCACAAAATTCAAATAAGGCAATTAACAATTAATTGGTGGTTATCTAATTTGACCTAGTCCAAATTCTTGCAAGATAATTCACCAAATAATTCAAATAATTAAATCTAATCATATAAGGAAATAATTATCTAACTAATATGAATTTATCTTTAATTTTGGCAAAGATAAACACCCAATATCATAAAAATCTGATTTATATCAATAAGAAAACGTTTTGGTAACTATCCTACAGCCAAAAGAGCACAAAATCCCGATTTTCCCTCTTTCTGACCAACTAACTCGTCGATTCAGGCATGGACTCGGCGAGTTCATCCCCCAGAAACCCTAAATTTCGATCTTTAAGCAAGGATAATTCATAATAGCATCAAATACATCAAACAAACAGCCATGGCTCTGATAGCATTGATGGGTTATGAGCAAAACATCATTCCTATGGTGTACATGAAAACCCTAATAGCTTTTGGATCTAATTTGTCTAATGAACATGCAATTGAATATCCAAATCTATAAACCCTAGATCTAGCATACAATTAATCATATTAACATAAGATTGGGGTTTAGATCTTACCTTGATTGTTATGTAGCAATAACAATCTCAAATCCTCCTTTGTTATGGCTTTAGAAAGCTTAGAGTCACAAGTGTCACTCTTCTAATGGCTCACAAACACCAAGAGCAAGAGGATGAAGAATGATAAGAGAGGAGGCACCCAAAAACATGTAGAAACCCTAAGGAATTAGTTGGCCACGTTTTTGGTGCCCTAGGGATCCTTAAATAGTGAGGCTATTAGGGTTATCTAATAAGGAAACCCTAATTTGACTGCTTAGGCCCTAAGCAACCCATGGACTCCCTCCTTAGAGGCCTTTGATGATTTCTAATGGGTTTCCCCATATAATTTGTCCACTCCATCCTTTATGGAGTCCATTAGCCTAATATTCAACTATCACACAACTGACAGTTCTAGTCCCCTTTATTTAATTAATGTCTTTTAGCCACAAAATTAATTTTTATTAATTCTTGACTAGTATTAGTTAAACAATATGATTTCACCTTTAATATATTATTCTCATAATATATTAATAAATCATAATTATTCCTTTCTCTCCATAATTCATCCTATCAAGTTGCTTTGGTGAAGGCAACCCAAAAGAACCATGCACCATCGGGTCAAGTACATACCAAAATAGTTATGGACTTAGACACTAATCCAACATTAAGGACTTAAAAGATAGACTTTTTGCTTTAGACAGTTCTCACGACGTAAGACATGGGGGTCTCAGAACGTGAGGAATAAGTGACCCCTTTTATGGTTATCTTCTTGGAGCTTACTATGTAAGTGAAGGGTTCTCACTCACGTGAGGGAAACTCCATTGACTTTTCTTGACTGAGTTGGCTAGTGTGAGTCGTGATGAGTTGGAATTGGACTGAGTGGGATCTCATGGCGTGACCAAGGACTGGACATGATGTGAGAATGGGAAAGTTGAATTTGGGTTGTTGACTTTGACGTTGATCGTTGAATTTTGACTTGGTTTGACTTTTGGGTCAAGATTCTATTTTTAGTAGGTAGAATTAGGGTTTACCTTGTGTGGATTAATAGGAGGCACCGAGCACCCATCTTCTGGAAGGAGAGCAGTTAGCTAAAGTCGGATTTATGATTCAGGTGAGTTTCCTCATTGTGTTTAGTGAGTCAAAGGCACCAATGTCGGCCAATTACTTGTTATGTGGAATGTTAGTTGTCTCTGTGATACTTGCATAAAAGACCAGGATCTATATAACGCTTGGTTTTTGGTATATATTTAAAATCATAATTTATTCACTTTCATAGAGGAACTCGACGAGTTTGGAGCCCCAGACTCGTCGAGTAGGAATAATTTGGGACGCGGGTTAAGAAACCTACTTGACGAGTTGAGAGGCCTTAACTCGACGAGTAGGCTGGCAGAAATGAAACCCTAATTTTCAGGGTTTTCTACCCTATTTAAAAGCCTTAATGTTTCATTCTGGCCTCCCTCATCGTCCCCTCTGTCCAGTAAAACCCTATATCGTGCTTTCTATCATTTTGAGTGTGTGTGAGTCTAAAGAGTGTTTTCTTTGGTGTTTTCTTGAAGGAGTTTGAAGTTTGGTGTTGCTTATTTGAAGGGAGAAGCTTTGGATCTGGGAATTTCTCTGTTGAGGAAGCCATATTAAGGTATGAAGTCGATAACTTGACCATTTATTTGATAGATCTCTTTATTGAGAAGTTTATGGCCTTTAGTTGCTTATTTTGGAGTCATTCTTGGATTTAAGTATGTATTGAAGTCATGACTTCAGATCTAGAGATTTCATGGCCCTTTGAGACGTAAAGTTGCCAACTTTATCAAGTCTTGGCCCTCCTCCATGCCCTAGGTCTCTTATGAAGCTTAGTTTTAGTGGTTTTAGCCTATTGATACCATGCATGGACATAAAGTTAGCAACTTTACGTGGTATTTCAGACCTAGGGGACTAGATCTATGGTTTGGAGGCATTAGACTCACTTGAAAGTGACTGTATGAGTTAAGACTTGGAAAAACTCAACTAGTTGTGTATCCAACTCGACCGATTTGATTGTGGTCCCTTGGCCTTTCTGATTCTGAGCAAACATGGCGAGTTGTTGAGGTGACTCTGCGAGTTGGCTAGGGTTTTCTTTGTTTTCTGAAGACAGAAGGAACTCGACAAGTCCACAAAGGGACACGACGAGTTGTACATAAAAGTCCTGATTCTGTTAAGAAGGAGGAACTGGGCGAGTTGGAGGAAAACTCGACGAGTTGGATCACGATTTCATAATTCTGTGGTTCATGGAAACTCGGCGAGTTAAGGAATGAATTCGACGAGTTGAGTCAACTCGGAGTGTTGACTTTGACTTTGACATGGACCAAAGTGTACCCTTAAGGGGTTATGAGTATGAGAGGGTAATTAAGGAAATCTTTTATGTATAGGAGCTTGAGTTGGGTTGATTTTCAGAACCGAGAATTTTCAGCTACTTTTTGGTATTCGAGGTGAGTTACCTTTCTGTATGAGTGGATCGAAGGCACCAATGTCGGTCCACTAGTAATTGTTGTAGTAGAGATGATTGTCTTTATAATAATGGTCTGGTATGCCACTATCTATTAAGTTTTATGTGCTTATTTGCTATGTTATTATGTGCTAGTGGTATGGGTAAAATAGACCCCGTAAGTGGTTGAAATATACTGGAGGGTACGTTGGGCAACCAGATATGCCTGAGAGGGTAGGTCGAGTACCTAGATATGCTTGACAGGGTAGGTCGGGCACCCAGATATGCCCGAAAGTATGTGATTATGTGGTATGATGGGGGAACTCAATAAGTTTTGTGCTTACGGTTTTTAGTTTTGGTTTCAGGTACTTCTTCTTTGAAAGGAAAAGACTCGGCATGATTGCAATGCATCACACCATGATTTCCGCACATGAGATCTTTGGGAGTTATACTCTGATGTTGTTTTTATATGACATGTTTTGACTATTGATATATTGGTTTTCATATGGGTTGACACTATGGAAGTTTTCAAAAAATTGGTTTATAATTGTAAAATTAACAATGAAATGTTTGGTCTTAAATTTTGGGATGTTACAGTCTAGCCCCTTGCTATTATATGAAAGACTAGGATGTGGCCCCTGGCAATCACATGAATGACCAGGATCTGACCCTTGCCGAGTGTATGAAAGACCAGGACCTGGCCCTTGGCATTCGTATGTAATATCGAGATTTGTCCCTTGGCATTGCAAGGAAAGACGATAGGGTAGCCCATGACACTTGTATGTTTTGGGTATGTGGTATTTTAGGTGTGTCCTTACGGTTTATTGTTTATGGTTTCAGGTATTTCCAGTACAAAAAGGGAAGGGCCCGAAATGACTTTACTGCATCCACCCATGTTTCCTCAACTTTATGATATTGGGATTCTACTCTAATAACTGTTTTACATTAACATACTTTTGAATGATTGGTAATGCTAAATGGTGATTTATGGTTGAATTAAAAATGAAATTTTCACCTTACATTTTTTAGGATGTTACAAGTTGGTATTAGAGCCTTGTTTAAGGGATTCAGGCATACTATTGGGTGTGTCTGAACTCATATTGAGGGTTTGGTAAAATTTTCATACAATAAATGTTTTTAATAAAGGATTTTCTAATAAAAGAAAGGGTGGTGTGTGCAATCAGCCGAGCTCAAGTAAGTGATTCCCAAAATACCCATACATGTTGAGATGTTATACGATATTAAAGTTTACATGCTATGATAAGGCTAGGGATACTTTTAGGAATTGCATGATAGATTAGTCTGATATGTGATGCCTTGTAGCCTAGGAAGCATTGGTTGCTATGCTAAATTAGGAATATGTATTGGTATCCGTAATTGCTAAGTGTATGCTTTAAAAATTGTATAAGGTTAGGATCATATGGCGCTAGAATGATTGATTTGGCCTTATTTCTTGTTCCTCGTTTGGTTGTGGTCCTAGGTTAGAGTCTTTTGTTCGACAGTCTATTTGATCATGTATTGTGTATAATTTGCATGGATAAGGAAACCGATAGTGAGAGTGGAAGTTCCTAGCATGAGTTGTAGTATGTGAGCTTGAATGTTCTTTGGTTATTCTATGGCTTGGAGTGTTACTGCATATATGTTGCCTGTTTTTTGATTTGTGGAACTCATGGTGATGAGAGATAACTATTAAGTGAATATGTCAAGTCACATGTTACAAAGGATAAATAATCTCAGAGTGATGGATTTGACTCTATTGCACAACTCTCCTTTGAGTCTAATCATTATAGGTTTGAGTTTGTTACTCGAAGGATTAACTACGATTTGTGGCATGCGATTATATTCATGAAGTAGTTAGCTGATACTAGTGGGAGTTCTTCAACAACAGATGGCAGGGTGAGGTCGGGAACCTAGGAGAGGCTAGGAAGTGTTTTTAGTAGGTTCGGATGTGCTATTTAGCGAGTATATGGAATATCAGTTTGAGATGGTGACTAGGAGGTTTCGAGATGATTCTTGAGAAAAGTATGGGTAGGTGTGAAACGTAGTATTAGGCCCGTACTACTAAAAGCATAGGATCCATACTCTATTCAAGGAGCATCACGGAAAATCTACGAAGCCTATGGGTTGAGGATCCTTGGGAATGTTCTGATTATTTGCATATTTGTTTTTCAGAATGGTGATGAGTATGCGTGGAGGAGATTTAGGTTTTGGTTCAGGCTCAGGTGCAGGTACCGATCTGATTGATGAGCAGACGCAGGAGTTTATCTCATCGGAGATCACCCGCATTATTTTGGAGCAGACTCCAGTAATGTTTGGCACCATCAAGGAAGGGATCATGGAACTCTTGGATGATTGTCTCGAGGCTTTTCTGGCCGAGTTTGCAGCAGGATAGTTGGGGGCCCATCGGGAGCTACTGGCTTGTGCATCCCGATGATCTTTTGGGGAAGAGGATCCTATTGACAGCTCTTGTCATGATGGAACGAAGGTGGATTATGCATTGTGCCTTTTTGGGGATCGATTCCATGATTGGATTGTCATTGAGATTTTGCGAGATTTAAGCGAGGAGTTGTCTAACATTATTGGCCATGTCACTGACCGGTTGGTCTCCAGGTTCCAACATCGAATCTCGGCTGTTAACACAGTTGATGGGTTATATAACGCCCGTGTTTCTGGGCTAGGCATTAATGTTGATGTAATAGTCTAGGTTAACCTTTGTAACCCATTTTGAAATAATAAGAATCTATTATTTGAGTATTATGTGATTTATGCCTAATTGTTGTGACTTAATTGAATTAGGGATAATTTAAGCGTTAAAAATAAAATGTTAGATAAACCCGATATCGATACATGAAGTTGTAGTGGTCGTGGCAAGGTTTCCGAATATATAAAGAATGCCGAAATCCGAGTTATAATGAAGAAGTTATGACCTGTTGAAGTTTCGCGACAGAACCGACACGATGCTGAATGACGTAAATAGTGAATTTATGAT
Source organism: Lactuca sativa (assembly GCF_002870075.4). Lineage (NCBI taxonomy): Eukaryota > Viridiplantae > Streptophyta > Magnoliopsida > Asterales > Asteraceae > Lactuca > Lactuca sativa. The sequence goes on along the minus strand of NC_056624.2, from coordinate 107,220,140 downwards.
AGAGCGATATACAGCCTTAGTGATCTAAACGAATATTGTAGAATAAATTAAACCGAGAGCATGCATAAATAGAACGTCTAAATCTGACTTCGTATGAGGAAGTTATGATTTTTCTAAGTTTCGACTTATTAGTATGCAGCCCGAAACTCGAATTTTAGATCAAGAGATTGTTAGCCGAAACAATCTAAACGAGAATCGAAGATCTCATTAATAGTAGTTCAACGGTAAAAAGACAGACGAAAACGGACGTCGGATGAAGAAGTTATGAATTTTTAATGGACTTTTCCTGTCTCGGCTTGTTAAAAATAATATAATAAAAATAAAGTCAAAATTAGCCGACGAAGTTTAAATGAAAGTTGTAAACAATAGTCTCACCTATGCGTAGATATAAAGAATGTCAAAAACGGAGCTCGTATGCGAAAGATATGAATTTTAGATGTTTGGAAATGCAGGGTACGCCCAGCGTACTCATGGTTCACGGTCTGGGTTGGGCCATGTCCCCCTACTCCACCACTCGAGTGCCCCGGGTCCGTAAGTAGTGACGCATCCGGTCTAATCCACTTAGTACGCCCAGCGTACTGCTTGTAGAGGGAGTACGCCCAGCGTACTCTGAAGTTACACCCATCGTAATGGCAGGGATCAGCCCTTATAAAAAGAAATCAAGGGTTGCCGAGTTTTGTTGCTCATTTCTTACCTCTCACTCGTCATTGCCTCATTTTGCGTGCAATTTATACCCCGAAGCCCCAATATCATTCCCGAGACCTGAAGCAAGTCCCGAAGCCCCGAGGATCCCAAGAAGTAAAGTTTCCAAGCCGAAACTTTGCCCGCGAGAAGTCCGGTTTTCAAGAAAGCATCTCGGTTTCACCGAAGAATATTGCTTTTAGAGTCGTAGTGTTGTCTGATAATCATCGTTTCAAGTGAGTATATATTTCTTTTCTTCTAAGACATAGATACGAAGTATTCTCTACATATTATGTGTTATGTGTTTGTATATTATTTGCTTATTTGAAATAATTATTGAATGAATGATTTGTATAGGTTTTAAGCTGTATATAAATGTACATATTTTTATCTACTAATATGTTGGGTAGAACATGGATAGACAGTTGTTGTGTGATGAAATAAAATGATGAGAGGCCTCGATGTGATTGTGATCTACTCGTCCAACAGAATATGGATGACGACCACAGACTTTTCTAGACAGTTCAGTGGAACGTTGGCAGGCTCATAACATGTAGGTGTAGTGAACTTGGGTGTTCATTTGCTGTATTCTATCCCCCTCATGGTTAGGACATTCATTGCTGAGGAAACCCCTTTGAAGTAGTGTCCGTCCCGATGAAAATCCTAGATTAGGTCCCTTGTAATAGTTGTTGTCATAGGGACGTAAAGTGAGGATAACGAGAATGGGTAATCGGGTTATTGTTGGTTGGTGAAAATTAAATATAATTATTTATTGTGGGTTGAAAACCCTATATGCTCACCAGGCTCCCAAGCCTGAGCCACTCAGTTTCTTTGTATTATAGGTAGTGGCACGAGAGCATAAGTTAGAGAACTTCTGAAGATGTTTTTGTTTATAGACCAATAGCTGTATTTAACTGCGTAAGGTCTATGTTTTATTGTTTATGCTTTTGTGTCTATATCAGAAAATGACATCCCGAGTTCTGATATATAATGAAAATACATTTCTTTAAGAAATGCTTTGATAAATCTTATTTTATCATGTAATGTTTCGGGGACAAATTCCGCAACTCTTTTAAATCTTTGGATTTACTCTGAAATTATTTTAAAAGCATAATTGAAACCGGTATTTTCTAGCCGTGATTTTAGGGATGTCACAGGATGCTCGAGGTGACTTAGGAACAGAAGCTCGGTTTGGAGAAGCATCTAGGGAAGAGGAAGCTGACTCATGATCCGACTCTTTCAGTAACATCTAAGCAGTTTGATGTTTCCATGGCTAGTGTTAGAGGCCCGAGGGTCCGCGACTTTTGTACTAGGGGTGAAGGAACTCATGAGCGTGTGTGCGGTAAGTCCAAATGTGGCAAGTGCGGATGGAAGGGTCACCTTTTCCAAAAATGCACCCTAGAAGTAGAATTGTGTCATCGTTGTCATCATCCTGGTAATATCAGGGCAAATTGCCCACGTTAAGTGATTGGGGAGGCTCAGGTTCCATTGTAAGTGTTTCTGTAGGAAAGGGGAGTAGAACCCTGAGACATCATGGGTATGTATCGTATTCTTCTCTTTCACACTTAAATTGCTATGCTAATAATATGTGTTGATGTGTGTGAAATATTATACCTTGATTATCTAACAATGGAAACATGTGTATGTGTAATATAGTTATTTAAATTTGGAAAGTTGTCAGATGCCATTTTTGCATACCATGGTCCGCGTATAGAAGAAGCTTGAGTATTCCGCTTAGGAGATCAGTAGCCGGTCAAATCTTTAGTAGTATCAGTAAGAGTTTGAGAAATCTACAAGGTAGGCGTGTCGGGATTAAAGGCAGGATGTGTAGGGGTGTGCATTGTTTTGAGCTAGTAAGGAATTGTGTCGGTCGTGAGGGTAGGATCAGTAGTTTTTGAGTTCACACCTTCAAAGCAAGGTCAGTTGCAGTTTGCATGGGAATTTCTCTAAGTATAAGTAAGTGGTTGAGTAGGTTGGGTAATTGTTAGACATTGATATGTTGTTCCTCGTCAACCGATTAGTCCCTATGGACTTGTAGTGGATTCAACGGAAAGTGCCTAAAGATTTAGAGGATTGTTGAGGTATTGGGAGTGTATAAAAACTAGGCTTGGCTGGTCAAGGAAGGCTAATTGTCATAAAGCTCAAGTTGTCATCTACTACCGTGAGTAGGATTTGGGCAGTGGTAACATATCCCTCTTAAGTGATGGGAGAGTGCGGTTCACATGGGTTATTTCATCCATTGGGATTGTCAGCAAAAATCAAATGGTATCTACTAGTGAACTTTGAGTACATCGATCCTTCGGTAGGTGAGCTGTTGAATTGATGACCCGTCTGTTCCGATCAAGGGTTATAGTTCTTCGTCGTGAGCTGAACTGGCTTAAGAATTTGGAGTTGTATTTAGAGAAGTACTGGGGATCATTGAGCTCATAGAGATTTTGGGAAGTGCTCATCTAGTTTTGGAATGTATGTGATCGCTAAGGTTGTCTTGTAATGGAGTGCTAGTTTTAGTAAGCCTTGGTTTTTGGCAAGTTTGAATTATAAGACTGTGAGATGGATTAGGAATCCATAAACTCTTTGTGAATTGGGGGAGTGCATTTTGAATCTGATTGGGGGAGATTTGTTTGGTCTAAAGGCTGTGAAAAAAAGGGATATTCAGGTTTCTTTGCACATCAGTAGTGATGTTTGGTGGATATTGATTAGGAACAGGCTGAGGGTTGTGTTAGAGCCTCTATACCCATTCTTTTCTGATGAAGGCTTTGGGGTTCGAAGCATAACACAAGCACCTGGTGGGGGTATAGTTAGATGCGGGTTTGGTTCATGACGATTATGGTTAGATTGGTAGGTGAACTCTAAGACCAAGGACAGTGACCATGGCAAGTATCGGTGGAAGTGTTGTAAGACTGAGGGGTGGCTGTAGCATTCACTAGATTGGTAGATAGTATTGGAGTGTTGTAAAACTACACAGTGGCCGTAGCATTCACTAGGTTGGCAGTGTTGGGTTTTGAGCAATCTAACACTTCCTAAGTGTGCATGGAACCCTAATAAACCTTGGATCTATGTTTGTCTGAATACATGCAAAATAATAATTTTTCCAAGGTTCATAACCTATCTAACATGGCATGGGTTAGTTTTAAACATAAAAGAATTAGATGAGATTGCATACCTTTTGATGATGAGTTTGATTCGTAAGGAGTTTGAGGGCCAAGCACCAATAGTGTGAATGCCTCAAATGGAATCACAAATCACCACAAACTCTTGGAAAACTTTGAGAGAGTGTATACACACTTATAAAATCGGTCACACACACAAAACCACACTAGTGTCACTAGTGGCTATTTCATGCAACATAAGCATGCTTATATAGTATGCATGGTTAGGGTGAAACCCTAATAACCCATGACCTTTCCTTTTCCAAGGATCCATGGGTTAAAAGCTCCATGGATCATCCATGGACTTCCATATAAGCCTAGCCCATTAACAAATGAGTGTTAGCCCACACCATATAAACCAATAGCCCACAATTTAATTAGTCTTCCTTTTAATCTCTAAATTAATTCATAATTAATTTAAGACTAAGACTAATTAAATAACTTCATATTAATATATTATAACTTATAATATATTAATAAACATATGTGTATAACTCTCATAAAATTATCCATAAATAGTTCGGGTGAAGTGCAATCCAAATGGACCATGCCGGGTCGGGTCAAGTATATACCAAATAAGTTATGGACTTAGACACCTTATCCAACAGTCTCCCACGTGGATAAGTCTAATAACTATATTTGCGTATGTTACTTCAGGAACCAACCAGCAATCGTAGCTCTCGAAAACTCTGTTGAACTATGAAGCGCCATTTTAGATAAGTGATCATATAATCCTCTGTTCTCATGATATCAACCGGACAAATACATGGAACAATGTCGTACTTATTGTCCAGCAGTTTGTTTCCCGATTTTCGATTTGTTTGACAAAGAACTTAATCGAACACATCAATTTAGTTCTGACCGGCCAGTACATAGGTCACAACAAAATCATCGAGGGGCCCAGATATCGCTTCTATTTCTAGAAGGAACAGATAAACTTTGACTCATATGCTTGTTCTACTACTTGTTGAATTGTACACAAAGGCACGTTTTATAACATCAAGTTACTGATGCGTTTACGTGCAATCAATGCACAACCAACTCATAGGTAAAAACTCATATCTCTAGGTTTGAAGATTTATATGATATTACCGTCTCACGATCACTCGAGATAAATTCCATGAAGTGATACAAGTGAGCGTGGGTTTATTCCAATACTCATAACTTATGAACACTCATGAATGTTGTAGCAACCATTGCTATGACTAAACCCATTTAGCCATCTACAAACTCGATTCATAACAGTCTTGATTCATACCTACTTCCAACATATGAACGACTGTGGAGTGTTTAAATAACTTAGCCATTCAGAAAGAATAACCTAGCTATTTTGGAAGTCAAAACATGCAAAGTGAAACACAATAATAACCGAATCCAATATGGTCTCAGAACCCTTTTGAATATAAATAGAACCACCTTTTATTTATCACCATATTGATTACACATTATTCATTGTATAATGTTTCAAACAATCAACTTAAGACTTGAATAAAAACAGTCATCCCATGCTCCTAGCATGTACACTTTGTTTTTCTAAACAATAGTTATGCCATACTGCAAGTATGCACACTATGTTTGTCTATGATCCTGACATTGTGATGTAGATCAATTGAACATGATTCCATTCATACTCATTTCACAATCCCAAATCCTTATTGTAAATGTGAGAATCCCTGATTCCTATCATTTACCAAAAAAAAACTGTTAGATTTTAAACTTTTATGCAATGTTCCTCTTGTAATGATTATGCACAAAGTCACCAAAACCTTGTCACTAGTCAATACAGAGTATTCCAAAGAAGGTCAACTTCTATGGAACGGAAGTCTCATATTCAAAGTACATTGCTTTGAACACCCTTCTTGCATTAAGGTTTTCTAATCTTACATAGATTGAATAACTTCCACCTATGGAGACATTTCCATAGTCCCATTTTGACTATCACTTCCGAACAAGAGTTACTTCTTTTCAAAATATGTCAATATGGTCCTTTCCAACAACTTACATCATACTTCCAACTTTCCCTGAGCAACCAATCTTTGGCGAACCTCAGATTTGTCCTCGACAATTGCTTAATCACTTTAGTCATATCCAGTTCTAGACTTTTCCCTTCTCAATGCCTTAAACATTTGGAAAATTTAGAAAAGATGAATATTATAGCACATGCAATCGATCCTATATCCGAAGCATATGGGACACGATTCATGATGTTTGACATAAAGACATGATACTAGACCAGTCTTTTGCTACAATATTTTTTTATTTGCCATGTTTTCAAAATTTAACTATGAAGAGGGATGCCGTAATCATAATCGAATTTTGAAAAAGCAATATATATAGAATTTCTTCAAGTTGAACCATTCCAACATAAAATTCATACATATATATTCTTTACTAAAGATGATTAAAATCTCAATCTAAGCTTTAGAACTGAAATGAAGTACAATTTCCTCTCCCTTAATTATAGCAAAACGACTTTTTCAACCCATGCAACTTCATGAATTGAAACTTTTGTTTTTCTATAATTAACATTGCTAGCTTGCAATACTAATCATAATTATCATGCTCCCACTAACATGATGATTATCAGCATAACACTTATGCTCCCACTAGCTCTGACATATTTCCAGAAATCTGCTGGACTTCTGAAATTTAGATTCATACACCCTTTCTTAGATAGCTCACATGTGTGTCTAAGCAATTTCAAAAACTATGAAAAGGGATGCCGTAATCATAGTCTCAATTTCTTAGACCTTTGCCATTTCTCACAAGTCCATGTTAGTGTGCCGGTTAACCACACACGCTCCACTAACGACTTTTGAAAATGCAAATAACACAATTGATATCTACGTAAAATCTACTTAGTGAAAGCGTTTCCTCACCATCATTTTCATGAATCGGAGAGAAACCTTATGATACTTAGATTTTATAGTGTATGAGCTCCTATCCATGTGAATTTGTCAAAACCATAATCACAAGATAAGGTTAATGACAAATTCAGCCTTACATGGATTAAACTTGTTCAATCATAGTTTCTTGTCACCTTGGTAGCACAAGGCCCACCAATGCTTCCAAGTTGAACTTTGATAACTCACATGCAAATTCAACTTATTTGAAGTAGGTATAGAAATAAGAATTATATCAACACGATAGGTTGCAAACCTTAAGTCGTGTACAGGTTTTACTCTTGATTAAATCTTGAAACTCTTTCTGGATCTTTAAGGCTCCCACTGTCCCCTTGATATATAAGTTTCCCCAGTCAAGAACCATTCCTTGACAAAACAAATATTCAAGGGATAGTGCGGATTCTTATCAAGACTAACACTTCACACAATTGGTCTTAGTTGGTCTTTGTCTCATCCAAGACATCACAACTTACCAATCCCAAATGTACAAGAGTAGAATACATTTTACTCTTACATTTGACTAGTGTCAATAAACCTTACTTTATGTCACTCAATGTTACAATCTTGGAGTATGACTCTAAGAATTGTTTTGGAACGAAGTATGACTCATCTTCTTGATTTTAACCAATCCAACAATTCATGACCTCTCTTCTTAGCCATAACAATGCACTAAGACGTCCTTAGAGTATGAATTTGTGATATGGTTTCATAATCATTAAGATGATCATGAAATACGATACTAAAGTACTCTCCCATCCTTTCAGATTTGAGAAACTTTTATCTTTCTGCCTAATTTGATTCTTCTCATTTGTTCTGTCATACATTGTAACCTTTCCAATGTTACAGAATTATACTTAACCTCATAAGTATAATCATATTTACTAATCTTTAGTAAATCATGACAACTCAATCTTTGTGGTGGACCTTGACCAGTGCACTCTCAGTGTACCTAATTCCTTAGTCCTTCAATTGACTCACATATATATGTGATCAAAGAATTAGTCTTAATTTTCAAAGATGAAAATTCTCATTCATCATACAATACAACTTGTATGATTCCAAGTTTCTATCCAATTGAAACTTGGGTGATGAAAAACTTTCTTCATTTGGTAAATTCAGACACTACCACAAATGAAAGAATCAAATCCACTTTCCAATATTGCTATTACTGGAAACACATAAGCAACAGTTTTCCACAGATGCCATTATAAGGATATTTTTAAAATAAATAAACTTAAAACCCTTTTTTTCTTTTATTTTAAAACTTTGCGGAAAAACATATCCTTACAATCCACATGAAAACCTTGTTGTTATCTATTCATAAGCAATATATTATAACTCTTAAGCAACAGCTCAAAATTCTGATTGCTGAACCATGCGATCGAAAACCCACCTTTGCAATCAGAATCAACATATACTTACATTAAGCTTCCTATATTTTCTTTGATTCTTAAAACATCAGCATGTAACCCATTCACATTATGTAATAAGAATCTCCAAATAGGAACTTAATAGAGTTAGACAGTGGACTTTACCCGAAGTAGATTCAAACCTCTTGACTTGATCAACCTTATGACCTTTCAGGTGAATAGGGCAGCTTCGCAACCAATGCCCCTTCCTTTGGCAACAAAACACATGGACCCTTTGGTAATGGCACATGAGACTATCTCAGAATTTGCCTTTCTCTTTACTATTTGGTCAACTGAGTTGACTATAGCCGATCCCTTTCCATTGCGAAGAGAAATCTTTTTCTAGATATCCAATGCTACCATTGTCAATGTCCATTTAATACTTGGGAAGTTGTTCTTTTAATCAAATTTGCTTTACTGGTATTCCAAATCATTGCTGATTCCACAACACCAAGCAAATAGATAACATCATTAAGGGTCATGTCATAGTCCGTCTCATAGTAGTCCCAAAGAGACTCACTATGTTACTAAGAAAGTGATTGAACATCCAACTTTCACGGGACTTTGACACCCAACTCTCCCGGCTTGTCAATATGTGACTTTATCTCCAAGATGTGAGCACACATAGACTATGCTTGCCAATTGAGTGACTTTAAACTTTTCAAGAACTTGTGGGCGAGGGAGAATAATTGGAGGAGGTGGAGGAAGTGAAGCATGATGTTGAGGGACACCATCTTCAAGAAATTTGGGAAGATCATAGTTGTCTGAACCAGACATCTATAATGGGAGAAAATCAAGTTAGTTGATTCAAAGTCCTTAATATAACACCCAATATGAAATATTAAGGCTAGGACCCAACACAATATTTTATAATTTGGAAGAGGGATGCCGTAATCCAAGCTATAAAATATTTGAAGGTAGGAGAATGACGATACACCAATTTCCACCATGAAAAACAAAATAATTTATTAGGTTTTAATTGGATTTGAAATTGCTAGATCCTTTGAGATTCATTGAACTTTTCAATGGCATGTTTCAATCTCGAGTGTGCCCTCTCAAATTTTGTGACTGGGATGCCGAGGATCACAAAACAAGGTGTGAATAACCATACCAATTCACTTGGTACCCTTAATATTATCACCCAATCAATGTGCCGGTTAACCACACACGCTCCATTGATCTATGACAAACAGTAAGTTACCCTTCGTGATCCTTACTAGTCCAAGTTAGTGTGCCGGTTAACCACACACGCTCAACCAACGACTTGGTAAGGTACAAAGTGTGAATTTCATGGGCTAGCACCAAATTCACATTTTTCCTAAAGTAACTATGATTGGGAATTAAATAAAACATTTAGTTACTTTATAATAATCATTATACTTTTAATGAGAATTTAAAGTCATTGTCCTACCCGTTCGGCTAACGACCCTCCACCAGTCAAGCAAGCGGTGGGTGAGAGTGGACACCCATTAAGTTGCCATTTTATAGGCAACAACCTTATACCCACCTTATAGACCGGCTTCGTGAATGAGGCCTACTAACGGTAAAACGACTTGTTCTTATACATATATATATATATATATATATATATATATATATATATATATATATATATATATATATAAACCATTAATGTTATAAATAGTATAAGGGTTGAATTTTAACTATTAAAACTCTAAGGGTTGGAATTAAAGTTTATGAAAGTGTGTGAAACTTTACAAATTCCAAAACTTGAGGGCAAGTTTTGTAACTATCCAAAACTTTTCATTTCATAACTTATGAATTAAAGGTTCATAAAAATGAAGACTCTTCATTTTCATGTAACTTATGTGTTTAAATGTGTGTTAAAGAAAAGTGACCTTTGGATATCCATAACTTGAGGACAAATTATGGACTCCATTAAAACACATAAATAATCAAGAATTAATTCTAAACAATTCAGCAAATAATTCCTATCATCTTCTAAATTCATAAGAACATGAACATGATCATCAAAATTTCAAGAGTTATATGAACACATAAAAAACATGGAATTTTGATATATGCTATTGTAAATGGATTAGAACAACCATTACACCAACTAAAACAAGTTTTAAAACACCAAAACAGTTTAGGGTAATGTTTCTAGTCCATTTCCAGCAGCAAAAGTCGAAATTCTGCATTCTGATCATTCTACTCGCCGAGTACACGAACCTACTCGCCGAGTAGGATGAATTTTGCCTTGAACTCGGTGAGTCCTCCCATGGACTCGGCGAGTCCATCAGCCAGACAGCAACAATTTCAACCTTTTTCACTATTTTGCATCAAGTATCAAACAAGCAAGCCTAGGCTCTGATACCACTGTTGGGTTTTGAGCAATCTAACACTTCCTAAGTGTGCATGCAACCCTAATAAACCTTGGATCTATGTTTGTCTAAATACATGCAAAATAATAATTTTTCCAAGGTTCATAACCTATCTAACATGGCATGGGGTACTTTTAAACATAAAAGAATTAGATGAGATTACATACCTTTTGATGATGAGTTTGATTCCTAAGGAGTTTGAGGGCCAATCACCAATAGTGTGAATGCCTCAAATGGAATCACAAATCACCACAAACTCTTGGAAAACTTTGAGAGAGTGTATACACACTTATAAAATCGGTCACACACACAAAACCACACTAGTGTCACTAGTGGCTATTTCATGCAACATAAGCATGCTTATATAGTGTGCATGGTTAGGGTGAAACCCTAATAACCCATGACCTTTCCTTTTCCAAGGATCCATGGGTTAAAAGCTCCATGGATCATCCATGGACTTCCATATAAGCCTAGCCCATTAACAAATGAGTGTTAGCCCACACCATATAAAACAATAGCCCACAATTTAATTAGTCTTCCTTTTAATCTCTAAATTAATTCATAATTAATTTAAGACTAAGACTAATTAAATAACTTCATATTAATATATTATAACTTACAATATATTAATAAACATATGTGTATAACTCTCATAAAATTATCCATAAATAGTTCGGGTGAAGTGCAACCCAAATGGACCATGCCGGGTCGGGTCAAGTATATACCAAATAAGTTATAGACTTAGACACCTTATCCAACAGGCAGGTAGTGTGGTAGTGTTGTAACACAGTGGAGGTGGCCCATAGCATTCAATTGGTTCTTGAGCAATTATGAGGGCTTTTTATGTCTATGTTTGGCCCGTGGCTCCTCTAGGTAGGATTAGACCATGGAAGGATAGGTTTTGAGACTGTGGGAAGGCCACAACATTCATGGAATTCAGGAAGGTTGTGAGCCTTATGAGGCTGGTTGTGGTATAAGACTGCAGTTGGGAATGTAGCACTCACATATAGAAAAGTGGATTTGGTTGCATCAATTTTGATGGTTGGTTATGTTCGGATGGATCAGGAGGGTTGATAGAGCCATTATGGCATGCAAGCTAGGATAGCTTATGCCCGATAAGACCCTCGGTTAGAGATCGTGTGGTGTGACTGTGTGAGCCGATTAGTCTAAGACACCAAATGGAAATCTGGTATATTGGTTAATTGGTAGGTGAGTATGAGACTAGGGAGGTCTCGGTTGTATCTGGAATGTAATTATAGGGTAGCAAGATAAGCCTAAGTTGGTTATAGTGTATATGGAATGTAATTAAGTGAATATGTTAAGTCACTTGGTGTATGGGTTAAATAATCTCGAAGTAATTAATTTGACCCTACTGCGCAGATCTCGTTTGAGTCTAACCGATGTAGGGATGAGTCTTTTACTCAAATGCTTATCTAAGCCTGTTGTCAAGTGAAACATTTTCGGAAGCAAGAAATGGTTAGTGATTCTGTTTTTAGTGGAAACTACAAGATAATCAAGGTTTGTAAGTGTTATGATCAGTTGGAATTCGAAGTGGATTTTAAGTGGTAGTAATTCAGAGTGGGATGTTTGTCGGGGATTCAGACAGGATTTTAGGATTTCAGACTTCAGGTAAAGTAGTAATGGTTATTCTTCAGGGGTGAACAGTATTGGGGTAAGATTTGTTCGTCGAGAGCCTTGCTAAGGCTGAGTTCAGTTGTAGTTTTGGAATGTTGTTGTAAGCTTGAGTTGTTTCCTTCGTCCATAATTGGGTTGTGGAAGAAGTGTCCAAGTTGTCTGAAGTAGATGGAAGATGGTAAGGAGTGATTTCGAGGATGAAATCTAATTTAATTGGGGGAGAGTTGTAACACTCGTTTTTCCAGAACGTATCGAATTAGGGTTTCAAGGAGTTAAAGGTTGGATTTTGGAAGAAAAAGGATCCTCACGCCATGAGGCATGGAGGCTAATGACGTGAGATGAGTTGAATGAAGATTTTGTCCAGGATTGAGCTCAAGATGTGAGCAATAAGAGCTCATGACGTGAGGAGCGATGCAAACCAAGCCCATGATCGTTTAGGATTTCCATTGTATTTAAGCATCTCTAACATCATTTTAGGGTTTCTTATCAGCCCCAAACCCTCTTTCACCTCAATAAAACCCTAGTA